>NW_028127316.1:0-62454 GCF_965231255.1 Vanellus vanellus
CCCCGGGAGGGGGGGGGGAGCCCTATAAGGGGGGTCCCATGGGGGGGGGGGGGCTCTAATGGGGTCTTTATAGGGGGGTCTATGGGAGAATCTCATGGGGGGCCCTATAGAGCCCTATAGAGAGGGCTCTGGGGGGGGCTTTGTGGGGGGGCCCTATAGGGGGGGCTCTGGGGGGGTCCTCTGGGGGGGGGCCCTATGGGGAGGTCTGTGGGGGGAGGGACCCTATTGGGGGGGACCCCTATAAGGGGGTTCTATGGGGGGGGCCCTATAGGGGGTCCCTGGGGGGGCCTCTATAGGGAGGTCTTGGGGGGGGGGAGGGGTCCCAGGAGGGGGGAGGAGCCCTATAAGGGGGTCCCACGGGGGGGGGGGGGGGCTATAGGGAGGTCTATGGGAGGATCCAATGGGGGGCCCTATAGAGCTCTATAGGGGGGCGCTGGGGGGGGCCCTATAGGGAGGTCGGGGGGGGGGGAGGGAAGGACCCCTTTAAGGGGGTTCTATGGGGGGGCCCTATAGGGGGTGTTTGGGGGGGCTCTATAGGGGGTGTCTGGGGGGGGTGGGGGGGCTATAGGGGGGGTGCCGCGGGGGAGGGGGGTCCTATGGGGGGGGCTCTATAGGGGAGCCCTATAGGAGGTGTCGGGGGGGGCTCTATAGAGAGGTTTTGGGGGGTGGGGGGGGTCCCGTGGGGCGGAGGGCTCTATGAGGGGGGGGCCCTATAGGGGGATTTCTGGGGGGGCCCTTATAGGGGGGTCCCGGGAGGGGACTCTATGGGGGGTCCCGGGGGGGGGCTCTATAGGGGGGGCCCTGAGAGGGTCCCATGGAGGGGGGGGGACACCCCCTATATGGGGGTCCCTTTGGGGGGGACTTCTATAGGGAGGTGTTGGGGGGGCTCAGCTCTATAGGGGGGGCCCTATATGGGGGTCACTGTATGGGGGGGTCCTATGGGGGGGGCCTGAGAGGGTCCCATGGAGAGGGGGGACACCCCCTATATGAGGGGGTCCCTTTGGGGGGGCTTCTATAGGGAGGTGGGGGGGGGGCGGCTCTATAGGGGGGGCCCTATATGGGGGTCGCTGTATGGGGGGGGGCTCTATAGGGGGGGCCCTGAGAGGGTCCTATGGAGGGGGGGGACCCTATATGGGGGTCCCTTTGGGGGGGGGCTTCTATAGGGAGGTGGGGGGGGGCGGCTCTATAGGGGGGGCCCTATATGGGGGTCGCTGCATGGGGGGGGCTCTATAGGGGGGGCCCTGAGAGGGTCCTATGGAGGGGGGGGACACCCTATATGGGGGTCCCTTTGGGGGGGGACTTCTATAGGGAAGTGTTTGGGGGGGGGGGAGGAACGACCTATGGGGGGTGGGGGGCCCTATATGGGGGTGGGGGGCCCTATATGGGGTGGGGGGGCCCATATTAACCCCTTCCCTCCCCCCCCCCCCCCTTTTTTTTTTCCAGGTTGATGGAGCCGCAGTGGGAGGGGGAGGGGCCGCCCCCCCCCACCCCAGAGGAGGGGGAGGAGGAGGGGGGGGAGGAGGAGGAGGAGGAGGAGGAGGAGGAGGAGGAGGTGGGGGAGGGGCCCCCCCCGTGGGTCGTGCCCTGGGAGGGGGAGGGGGGGCCGTTGCCGGTGCTGGGGGGGGTGGCGGCCCCAGTGCTGCTGCGGGGGGAGACGGAGCGACTGGTGCGGGAACTGGGAAGGGCCCGGCCCCTCCCCCACCTGCCCCACATCAAACGGGTCCGGGGGGGGCCCGGGGGGGCGGCCGTGCTGCTGGGCCTCGACAGCCAGCTGGGGGACTGGGCAGGTACTGGGGGGACTGGGGGGAGTGGGGGGGGGGAGGCACTGGGGGGGCTGAGAGCACTGGGTGGGGTGGGGGGCACTGGGAGGGCTGGGGGGAGTGGGGCTGGGGGGGTACTGGGAGCACTGGGGGGGCTGGGGGGCACTGGGGGGGCTGGGGGGCACTGGGAGGGCTGGGGGGAGTGGGGGGGGGCACTGGGAGGGTCTGGGAGCGCTGGGGGGAGTGGGGCTGGGGGGCACTGGGAGCACTGGGGGGGCTGGGGGGCACTGGGAGGGCTGGGGGGAGTAGGGTGGGGGGGTACTGGGAGCACTGGGGGGAGTGGGGCTGGGGGGCACTGGGAGGGCTGAGAGCACTGGGGGGGGTGGGGGGCACTGGGAGGGCTGGGGGGAGTGGGGTGGGGGGGTACTGGGAGCACTGGGGGGAGTGGGGCTGGGGGGCACTGGGAGCACTGGGGGGGCTGGGGGGCACTGGGAGGGCTGGGGGGAGTAGGGTGGGGGGGTACTGGGAGCACTGGGGGGAGTGGGGCTGGGGGGCACTGGGAGGGCTGGGGGGAGTGGGGTGGGGGGGGCACTGGAGGGAGTGGGGCTGGGGGGGCACTGGGGGGGCTGAGAGCACTGGGGGGGGGTGGGGGGCACTGGGAGGGCTGGGGGGAGTGGGGGGGGCACTGGGGGGGCTGGGAGCGCTGGGGGGAGTGGGGCTGGGGGGGTACTGGGAGCACTGGGGGGAGTGGGGGGCACTGGGAGGGCTGGGGGGAGTAGGGTGGGGGGGTACTGGGAGCACTGGGGGGAGTGGGGCTGGGGGGCACTGGGAGGGCTGGGGGGAGTGGGGTGGGGGGGGCACTGGAGGGAGTGGGGCTGGGGGGGCACTGGGGGGGCTGAGAGCACTGGGTGGGGTGGGAGGCACTGGGAGGGCTGGGGGGAGTGGGGGGGGCACTGGGGGGGCTGGGAGCGCTGGGGGGAGTGGAGCTGGGGGGGTACTGGGAGCACTGGGTGGGGTGGGGGGCACTGGGAGGGGTGGCGGGAGTGGGGTGGGGGGCACTGGGAGGGTCTGGGAGCGCTGGGGGGAGTAGGGCTGGGGGGCACTGGGGGGGCTGAGAGCACTGGGTGGGCTGGGAGGAGGGGCTGGGGGGGCACTGGGGAGAGTGGGGGGGCACTGGGAGCACTGGGTGGGCTGGGGGACTGGGGGGGCACTGGGAGAACTGGGGGGAGTAGGGCTGGGGGGGCACTGGGAGAACTGGGGGGCCTGAGGATGCTGGGGGCACTGGGGACAGCGGGGGCACTGGGGAGTGTGAGGACACTGGGGACACTGGTGGCAGCGGGGACGCTGGTGGCAGTGGGGACACTGGTGGCAGTGGGGACAGCGGGGACACTGGTGGCACTGGGGAGTGTGGGGACAGTGGGGACACTGGTGGCACTGGGGACAGTGGGGACTCTGGTGGCAG
Organism: Vanellus vanellus; assembly: GCF_965231255.1. Taxonomy (NCBI): domain Eukaryota; kingdom Metazoa; phylum Chordata; class Aves; order Charadriiformes; family Charadriidae; genus Vanellus; species Vanellus vanellus. The sequence continues at coordinate 3,223 of NW_028127316.1, forward strand.
TGGGGACACTGGTGGCAGAGGGGACACTGGTGGCACTGGGGAGTGTGGGGACACTGGGGACACTGGTGGCACTGGGGAGTGTGGGGACACTGGGGACACTGGTGGCAGCGGGGACACTGGTGGCACTGGGGGGGAGGACACTGGCATCACTGGTGGCACTGGGGACACTGGTGGCAGCGGGGACACTGGTGGCACTGGGGAGTGTGGGGACACTGGTGGCAGTGGGGACTCTGGTGGCAGTGGGGACACTGGTGGCACTGGGAGGGGAGGACACTGGTGACTCTGGTGGCAGTGGGGACACTGGGGGCAGCGGGTACATTGGGGGCACTGGTGGCACTGGGGACAGCGGGGCCACTGGTGGCACTGGGGATGCTGGGGCCACTGGTGGCACTGGAGACAGTGGGGACTCTGGTGGCAGCGGGGACACTGGTGGCACTGGGGACACTGGTGGCACTGGGGCGTGTGGGGACAGTGGGGACACTGGTGGCACTGGGGACACTGGTGGCAGTGGGGAGTGTGGGGCCACTGGTGGCAGTGGGGACTCTGGTGGCAGTGGGGACACTGGGGCCACTGGTGGCACTGGGGCCACTGGCGCTGGCGGGTGCTGGACGTCTCGGGGCCAGCGGTGTCCCGGGGACCGCGGTGGCATCAGGGACATCTGGGCCGTTGGGGACACCACAGGTGACGGAGCCGCCACGGCCACCAGTGCCACCGCGGCCACCGCGGGACTGGGATACCTCACTGGGGACACCGCCGGTAGTGCCACCGATGTCACCGAGGCCACCGTAGGCCGCGGACGCCGGACTGGGGACGTTGGGGACACCGACGCCGGTAGTGTCACCGAGGCCACCGCAGGTCCTGGAGATGGATGTGTGACAGTGGACGCCGGCGGTGGCAGTGCCACCGGTGTCACCGAGGCCACCGTGGGCTGTGGATATGTGACTGGGGACACTGGGGACAGCACCGCTGATGTCACCGAGGCCATCATGGGCTGTGGAGACATGACTGGGGACACTGGGGCCACCAGAGCCACCAGTGCTGATGTCACCGAGGCCACCATGGGCTGTGGAGACATCTCTGGGGACACTGGGGCCACCAGAGCCACCAGTGCTGATGTCACCGAGGCCACCATGGGCTGTGCCTACAGTACTGGGGCCACCAGAGCCACCAGTGCCGATGTCACCAAGGCCACCATGGGCTGTGGATACATGACTGGGGCCACCAGAGCCACCAGCGCCAATGTCACCGAGGCCACCATGGGCTGTGGAGACATCTCTGGGGACACTGGGGCCACCAGAGTCACCAGTGGCGCCGATGTCACCGAGGCCACCATGGGCTGTGCCTACATGACTGGAGCCACCAGAGCCACCAGCACCGATGTCACCGAGGCCACCATGGGCTGTGCCTACATGACTGGGGCCACCAGAGCCACCAGCGCCGATGTCACCAAGGCCACCATGGGCTGTGGATACATCTTTGGGGACACTGGGGCCACCAGTGCTGATGTCACCAAGGCCACCAAGGGCCGTGGATACATGACTGGGGCCACCAGTGCCGATGTCACCGAGGCCACCATGGGCTGTGGATACATCTCTGGGGACACTGGGGCCACCAGAGCCACCAGTGCCAATGTCACCAAGGCCACCATGGGCTGTGGATACATCTTTGGGGACACTGGGGCCACCAGTGCCAATGTCACCGAGGCCACCATGGGCTGTGGATACATCTCTGGGGACACTGGGGCCACCAGAGCCACCAGCGCTGATGTCACCGAGGCCACCATGGGCTGTGCCTACATGACTGGAGCTACCAGAGCCACCAGTGCCGATGTCACCGAGGCCACCATGGGCTGTGGCTACATGACTGGGGCCACCAGCGCCGATGTCACCGAGGCCACCATGGGCTGTGGATACATCTCTGGGGACACTGGGGCCACCAGTGCTGATGTCACTGAGGCCACCATGGGCTGTGGAGACATGACTGGGGCCACCAGTGCCGATGTCACCGAGGCCACCATGGGCCGTGAATACATGACTGGGGCCACCAGAGCCACCAGTGCCGATGTCACCATGGCCACCACGGGCTGTGGAGACATCTCTGGGGACACTGGGGCCACCAGAGCCACCAGCGCCGATGTCACCAAGGCCACCATGGGCTGTGGATACATCTCTGGGGACACTGGGGCCACCAGAGCCACCAGCACCGATGTCACCGAGGCCACCATGGGCTGTGCCTACATCACTGGGGCCACCAGTGCTGATGTCACCGAGGCCACCATGGGCTGTGGAGACATCTCTGGGGACGCTGGGGCCACCAGAGCCACCAGTGCCGATGTCACCGAGGCCACCATGGGCCGTGGCTACATGACTGGGGCCACCAACGCCGATGTCACCAAGGCCACCATGGGCTGTGGATACATCTTTGGGGACACTGGGGCCACCAGTGCTGATGTCACCAAGGCCACCAAGGGCCGTGGATACATGACTGGGGCCACCAGTGCCGACGTCACCGAGGCCACCATGGGCTGTGGAGACATCTCTGGGGACACTGGGGCCACCAGAGCCACCAGTGCCGATGTCACTGAGGCCACCATGGGCTGTGGATACATCTCTGGGGACACTGGGGCCACCAGAGCCACCAGTGCCGATGTCACCGAGGCCACCATGGGCTGTGGCTACATGACTGGGGCCACCAGCGCCGATGTCACCGAGGCCACCATGGGCTGTGGATACATCTCTGGGGACACTGGGGCCACCAGTGCTGATGTCACTGAGGCCACCATGGGCTGTGGAGACATGACTGGGGCCACCAGTGCCGATGTCACCGAGGCCACCATGGGCCGTGAATACATGACTGGGGCCACCAGAGCCACCAGTGCCGATGTCACCATGGCCACCACGGGCTGTGGAGACATCTCTGGGGACACTGGGGCCACCAGAGCCACCAGCGCCGATGTCACCAAGGCCACCATGGGCTGTGGATACATCTCTGGGGACACTGGGGCCACCAGAGCCACCAGCACCGATGTCACCGAGGCCACCATGGGCTGTGCCTACATCACTGGGGCCACCAGTGCTGATGTCACCGAGGCCACCATGGGCTGTGGAGACATCTCTGGGGACGCTGGGGCCACCAGAGCCACCAGTGCCGATGTCACCGAGGCCACCATGGGCCGTGGCTACATGACTGGGGCCACCAACGCCCATGTCACCAAGGCCACCATGGGCTGTGGATACATCTTTGGGGACACTGGGGCCACCAGTGCTGATGTCACCAAGGCCACCAAGGGCCGTGGATACATGACTGGGGCCACCAGTGCCGACGTCACCGAGGCCACCATGGGCTGTGGAGACATCTCTGGGGACACTGGGGCCACCAGAGCCACCAGTGCCGATGTCACTGAGGCCACCATGGGCTGTGGATACATCTCTGGGGACACTGGGGCCACCAGAGCCACCAGCGCCGATGTCACCGAGGCCACCATGGGCTGTGGAGACATGACTGGGGCCACCACTGCCGATGTCACTGAGGCCACCATGGGCTGTGCCTACATGACTGGGGCCACCAGAGCCACCAGCGCCGATGTCACCGAGGCCACCACAGACCACATCCACATGGCCGGAGCCCCCAGCGCCGGTGATGCCACCCCCAACAGCGGTGGCCGCGGGCTCCCGGAAGCCACCCGCTGTGCCACCGGTGTCCCCAAGTGCCACCTGCCCCCTCTGCGGGCGCTGCTGCCCCCGGGGGTGTCGGAGCGGGGGTTGGGCGCCCCTTTCCGGGTGACGGTACCGGGACGGGTGCCGGCGCGGGGACCGGAGGCGGCGGCGGCGACGGCGGCGGGCTTGTGGCCTTGGGTGACACGGGGAGGGGTGACAACGACGACGTCCCCTGGGCTGAGCCCCGGGGAGGTGGCAGCGGCGGAGGCCATGATGGCGGTGGCGGTGGCGGCGGCGCGGCGCGGGGCGCGGCGGGGGATGGTGGCGGCGGGGGCGGTGGCGGTGGAGCCGGGGACGGGGCGGGTGCTGGCGGCCACCCACGACGGGCGGAGGGGGGGACACCCCCTGGCACATGCCACCATCACCTGCCTGGCCGCAGTGGCCAAGGGCCAGCGGAGGGCGGGGGGCACTGGGAGCACTGGGGGAATTGGGGATGCTGCGGTTACTGGAGGGGCTGGAGGTACTGGGAATGCTGGAGGGGCGGGTGGCTTTGGTGGCACTCGGGGGGCTGGTGGCACCGGAGGGGCTGGTGGCTTTGGTGGCCCTGGAAGGGCTGGTGGCCCTGGAGGGACTGGTGGCCTTGGTGGCACTGGGGTTGCTGGTGGCCCTGGAGGGGCGGGTGGCCTTGGTGGCCCTGGAGGGGGTAGTGGCCTTCGTGGCACTGGTGGCACTGGGGTTGCTGGTGGCCCTGGAGGGGCTGGTGGCTTTGGTGGCCCTGGAGGGGCTGGTGGCTTTGGTGGCCCTGGAGGAGCTGGTGGCCTTGGTGGCACTGGGGTTGCTGGTGGCACCGGAGGGGCTGGTGGCCTTGGTGGCCCTGGAGGGGCTAGTGGCCTTCGTGGCACTGGGGTTGCTGGTGGCCCTGGAGGGGCTGGTGGCTTTGGTGGCCCTGGAGGAGCTGGTGGCCTTGGTGGCACTGGGGTTGCTGGTGGCACCGGAGGGGCTGGTGGCCTTGGTGGCCCTGGAGGGGCTAGTGGCCTTCGTGGCACTGGGGTTGCTGGTGGCCCTGGAGGGGCTGGTGGCTTTGGTGGCCCTGGAGGGGCTGGTGGCCCTGGAGGGGCTGGTGGCCTTGGTGGCGCTGATGGGGCTGGTGGCACCAGAGGGGCTGGTGGCTTTGGTGGCCCTGGAGGGGCTGGTGGCACTGGGGTTGCTGGTGGCCCTGGAGGGTCTGGTGGCTTTGGTGGCCCTGGAGGGGCTGGTGGCCCTGGAGGGGCTGGTGGCTTTGGTGGTCCTGGAGGGGCTGGTGGCACTGGGGTGGCTGGTGGCTCTGGAGGGGCTGGTGGCCTTGGTGGCACTGGGGTTGCTGGTGGCACCAGAGGGTCTGGTGGCCTTGGTGGCCCTGGAGGGGCTAGTGGCCTTGGTGACACTGATGGGGCTGGTGGCCCTGGGGTTGCTGGTGGCCCTGGAGGGGCTGGTGGCACTGGGGTGGCTGGTGGCACCGGAGGGGCTGGTGGCCTTGGTGGCACTGGTGGCACTGGGGTTGCTGGTGGCATTGGATGTACTGGTGGCGCCGGTGGCACTGGAGGGGCTGGTGGCACTGGGGTTGTTGGTGGCACTGGGAACCCTGGAGGGGCTGGTGGCCTTAGTGGGGCTGGTGGTCCTGGTGGCACTGGGGTTGCTGGTGGCATTGGTTGTGCTGGTGGCCCTGGGGATGCTGGTGGCCCTGGAGGGGCTGGTGGCACTGGGGTTGCTGGTGGCACTGGGGTGGCCAGTGGCATTGGATGCTCTGGTGGCCTTGGTGGTACTGGGCTTGCTGGTGGCACTGGAGATGCTGGAGGTGCTGGCGGCCCTGGTTGCCCCGTGGCCGCTGGTAGCCCCGAAGGTGCCGATGGCCCTGGTTGCCCCGTGGCCACTGGTAGCCCCAGAGGTTCGGGCAGCCCTGGTGGCCCTGGGAGCAACGGTGGCCCCGCTGGCCCCGCGGGGCCGGAGCTGGCGGCGGGCTACCTGTGCGCGGGCTGCGACGTGTACCTGACGCGGGAGCCCTGCGCGCTGTGCGCCATGGCGCTGGTGCACGCCCGCGTGCGGCGGGTGCTCTTCGGGGCGGCGGCGCCTCAGGGCGCCCTCAGCACCCGCTACGCCCTCCACGGCCGCCGCGCCCTCAACCACCGCTACCGCGTCTATGGCGGCGTCGCCCCCCGCGCCTGCGCCCGCCTGCGGCTGCGGGGGGGGCGGGGGGGGGGCGCCCCCCAATAAAGGCGGCAGCGGAGGCCACGGGGGACTGGTGGCGCTGGGGGGGGGGGGGGAGTGGGGGGAGTGGGGGTGCTGGGGGTCCTGCAGGCACTGGGGGCACTGGGAGCACTGGGGCTCCTGCAGGCACTGGGAGCACTGGGAGCACTGGGGCTCCTGCAGGCACTGGGAGCACTGGGAGCACTGGGAGCACTGGGGCTCCTGCAGGCACTGGGAGCACTGCAGGCACTGGGAGCACTGGGAGCACTGGGGCTCCTGCAGGCACTGGGAGCACTGGGAGCGCTGGGGCTCCTGCAGGCACTGGGAGCACTGGGAGCACTGGGGCTCCTGCAGGCACTGGGAGCACTGGGAGCACTGCAGGCACTGGGAGCACTGCAGGCACTGGGAGCACTGGGGCTCCTGCAGGCACTGGGAGCACCGGGAGCACCGGGACCACCGGGAGCACCGGGACCACCGGGGGCTCTCCGGGGCGGCGGCGCCTCAGGGCGCCCTCAGCACCCGCTACGCCCTCCACGGCCGCCGCGCCCTCAACCACCGCTACCGCGTCTATGGCGGCGTCGCCCCCCGCGCCTGCGCCCGCCTGCGGCTGCGGGGGGGGCGGGGGGGGGGCGCCCCCCAATAAAGGCGGCAGCGGAGGCCACGGGGGGCTGGTGGCGCTGGGGGGGGGGGGGGGAGTGGGGGGAGTGGGGGTGCTGGGGGTGCTGGGGGCACTGGGAGCACTGGGAGCACTGGGAGCACTGGGAGCACTGGGGCTCCTACAGGCACTGGGGGCACTGGGGCTCCTGCAGGCACTGGGAGCACTGGGAGCACTGGGGGCCCTGCTGGCACTGGGAGCACTGTGGGGATTGGGGGCACTGCAGGCACTGGGAGCACTGGGGCTCCTGCAGGCACTGGGAGCACTGGGAGCACTGCAGGCACTGGGAGCGCTGGGAGCACTGCAGGCACTGGGAGCACTGGGAGCGCTGGGAGCACTGGGGCTCCTGCAGGCACTGGGAGCGCTGGGAGCACTGCAGGCACTGGGAGCACTGGGAGCACTGGGAGCACTGGGGGTCCTGCAGGCACTGGGAGCACTGGGAGCACTGCAGGCACTGGGAGCACTGGGGCTCCTGCAGGCACTGGGAGCACTGGGAGCACTGGGGCTCCTGCAGGCACTGGGAGCACTGGGAGCACCGGGAGCACTGGGAGCACTGGGGCTCCTGCAGGCACTGGGAGCACTGGGAGCACTGGGAGCACTGCAGGCACTGGGAGCACTGCAGGCACTGGGAGCACTGGGGCTCCTGCAGGCACTGGGAGCACTGGGAGCACTGCAGGCACTGGGAGCACTGGGAGCACTGGGGGCACTGCAGGCACTGGGAGCACTGGGAGCACTGGGAGTGCTGCAGGCACTGGGAGCACTGGGAGCACTGGGGCTCCTGCAGGCACTGGGGGCACTGGGAGCACTGCAGGCACTGGGAGCACCGGGACCACCGGGAGCACCGGGGGCTCTCCGGGGCGGCGGCGCCTCAGGGCGCCCTCAGCACCCGCTACGCCCTCCACGGCCGCCGCGCCCTCAACCACCGCTACCGCGTCTATGGCGGCGTCGCCCCCCGCGCCTGCGCCCGCCTGCGGCTGCGGGGGGGGCGGGGGGGGGGCGCCCCCCAATAAAGGCGGCAGCGGAGGCCACGGGGGACTGGTGGCGCTGGGGGGGGGGGGGGGGAGTGGGGGCGCTGGGGGTGCTGGGGGCGCTGGGGGCGCTGGGGGTGCTGGGAGCACTGGGGCTCCTGCAGGCACTGGGAGCACTGCAGGCACTGGGAGCACTGGGAGCACTGGGAGCACTGCAGGCACTGGGAGCACTGGGAGCACTGGGGCTCCTACAGGCACTGGGAGCACTGGGGCTCCTGCAGGCACTGGGGCTCCTGCAGGCACTGGGAGTCCTGCAGGCACTGGGAGCACTGGGAGCACTGCAGGCACTGGGAGCACTGGGAGCACTGGGAGCACTGCAGGCACTGGGAGCACTGGGGCTCCTGCAGGCACTGGGAGCACTGGGACCACCGGGACCACCGGGACCACCGGGGGCTCTCCGGGGCGGCGGCGCCTCAGGGCGCCCTCAGCACCCGCTACGCCCTCCACGGCCGCCGCGCCCTCAACCACCGCTACCGCGTCTATGGCGGCGTCGCCCCCCGCGCCTGCGCCCGCCTGCGGCTGCGGGGGGGGCGGGGGGGGGGCGCCCCCCAATAAAGGCGGCAGCGGAGGCCACGGGGGGCTGGTGGCGCTGGGGGGGGGGGGGGGAGTGGGGGGAGTGGGGGTGCTGGGGGTGCTGGGGGCACTGGGAGCACTGGGAGCACTGGGAGCACTGGGAGCACTGGGGCTCCTACAGGCACTGGGGGCACTGGGGCTCCTGCAGGCACTGGGAGCACTGGGAGCACTGGGGGCCCTGCTGGCACTGGGAGCACTGTGGGGATTGGGGGCACTGCAGGCACTGGGAGCACTGGGGCTCCTGCAGGCACTGGGAGCACTGGGAGCACTGCAGGCACTGGGAGCGCTGGGAGCACTGCAGGCACTGGGAGCACTGGGAGCGCTGGGAGCACTGGGGCTCCTGCAGGCACTGGGAGCGCTGGGAGCACTGCAGGCACTGGGAGCACTGGGAGCACTGGGAGCACTGGGGGTCCTGCAGGCACTGGGAGCACTGGGAGCACTGCAGGCACTGGGAGCACTGGGGCTCCTGCAGGCACTGGGAGCACTGGGAGCACTGGGGCTCCTGCAGGCACTGGGAGCACTGGGAGCACCGGGAGCACTGGGAGCACTGGGGCTCCTGCAGGCACTGGGAGCACTGGGAGCACTGGGAGCACTGCAGGCACTGGGAGCACTGCAGGCACTGGGAGCACTGGGGCTCCTGCAGGCACTGGGAGCACTGGGAGCACTGCAGGCACTGGGAGCACTGGGAGCACTGGGGGCACTGCAGGCACTGGGAGCACTGGGAGCACTGGGAGTGCTGCAGGCACTGGGAGCACTGGGAGCACTGGGGCTCCTGCAGGCACTGGGGGCACTGGGAGCACTGCAGGCACTGGGAGCACCGGGACCACCGGGAGCACCGGGAGCACCGGGGGCTCTCCGGGGCGGCGGCGCCTCAGGGCGCCCTCAGCACCCGCTACGCCCTCCACGGCCGCCGCGCCCTCAACCACCGCTACCGCGTCTATGGCGGCGTCGCCCCCCGCGCCTGCGCCCGCCTGCGGCTGCGGGGGGGGCGGGGGGGGGGCGCCCCCCAATAAAGGCGGCAGCGGAGGCCACGGGGGACTGGTGGCGCTGGGGGGGGTGGGGGAGTGGGGGCGCTGGGGGTCCTGCAGGCACTGGGAGCACTGCAGGCACTGGGAGCACTGGGGCTCCTGCAGGCACTGGGGGCACTGGGAGCACTGGGAGCACTGGGGCTCCTGCAGGCACTGGGAGCACTGGGAGCACTGGGGCTCCTGCAGGCACTGGGAGCACCGGGAGCACTGGGAGCACCGGGACCACCGGGAGCACCGGGAGCACCGGGGGCTCTCCGGGGCGGCGGCGCCTCAGGGCGCCCTCAGCACCCGCTACGCCCTCCACGGCCGCCGCGCCCTCAACCACCGCTACCGCGTCTATGGCGGCGTCGCCCCCCGCGCCTGCGCCCGCCTGCGGCTGCGGGGGGGGCGGGGGGGGGGCGCCCCCCAATAAAGGCGGCAGCGGAGGCCACGGGGGACTGGTGGCGCTGGGGGGGGGGGGGGGGAGTGGGGGGAGTGGGGGTGCTGGGGGTGCTGGGGGCACTGGGGGTCCTGCAGGCACTGGGAGCACTGGGAGCGCTGCAGGCACTGGGAGCACTGGGAGCACTGGGGGCACTGGGAGCACTGGGAGCACCAGGGGCACTGGGGCTCCTACAGGCACTGGGAGCACTGGGAGCACTGGGGCTCCTGCAGGCACTGGGAGCACTGGGGCTCCTGCAGGCACTGGGGGTCCTGGGGGCACTGCAGGCACTGGGAGCACTGGGAGCACCGGGAGCACTGGGAGCACTGCAGGCACTGGGAGCACTGGGGCTCCTGCAGGCACTGGGAGCACTGGGACCACCGGGACCACCGGGACCACCGGGGGCTCTCCGGGGCGGCGGCGCCTCAGGGCGCCCTCAGCACCCGCTACGCCCTCCACGGCCGCCGCGCCCTCAACCACCGCTACCGCGTCTATGGCGGCGTCGCCCCCCGCGCCTGCGCCCGCCTGCGGCTGCGGGGGGGGCGGGGGGGGGGCGCCCCCCAATAAAGGCGGCAGCGGAGGCCACGGGGGGCTGGTGGCGCTGGGGGGGGGGGGGGGAGTGGGGGGAGTGGGGGTGCTGGGGGTGCTGGGGGCACTGGGAGCACTGGGAGCACTGGGAGCACTGGGAGCACTGGGGCTCCTACAGGCACTGGGGGCACTGGGGCTCCTGCAGGCACTGGGAGCACTGGGAGCACTGGGGGCCCTGCTGGCACTGGGAGCACTGTGGGGATTGGGGGCACTGCAGGCACTGGGAGCACTGGGGCTCCTGCAGGCACTGGGAGCACTGGGAGCACTGCAGGCACTGGGAGCGCTGGGAGCACTGCAGGCACTGGGAGCACTGGGAGCGCTGGGAGCACTGGGGCTCCTGCAGGCACTGGGAGCGCTGGGAGCACTGCAGGCACTGGGAGCACTGGGAGCACTGGGAGCACTGGGGGTCCTGCAGGCACTGGGAGCACTGGGAGCACTGCAGGCACTGGGAGCACTGGGGCTCCTGCAGGCACTGGGAGCACTGGGAGCACTGGGGCTCCTGCAGGCACTGGGAGCACTGGGAGCACCGGGAGCACTGGGAGCACTGGGGCTCCTGCAGGCACTGGGAGCACTGGGAGCACTGGGAGCACTGCAGGCACTGGGAGCACTGCAGGCACTGGGAGCACTGGGGCTCCTGCAGGCACTGGGAGCACTGGGAGCACTGCAGGCACTGGGAGCACTGGGAGCACTGGGGGCACTGCAGGCACTGGGAGCACTGGGAGCACTGGGAGTGCTGCAGGCACTGGGAGCACTGGGAGCACTGGGGCTCCTGCAGGCACTGGGGGCACTGGGAGCACTGCAGGCACTGGGAGCACCGGGACCACCGGGAGCACCGGGAGCACCGGGGGCTCTCCGGGGCGGCGGCGCCTCAGGGCGCCCTCAGCACCCGCTACGCCCTCCACGGCCGCCGCGCCCTCAACCACCGCTACCGCGTCTATGGCGGCGTCGCCCCCCGCGCCTGCGCCCGCCTGCGGCTGCGGGGGGGGCGGGGGGGGGGCGCCCCCCAATAAAGGCGGCAGCGGAGGCCACGGGGGACTGGTGGCGCTGGGGGGGGTGGGGGAGTGGGGGCGCTGGGGGTCCTGCAGGCACTGGGAGCACTGCAGGCACTGGGAGCACTGGGGCTCCTGCAGGCACTGGGGGCACTGGGAGCACTGGGAGCACTGGGGCTCCTGCAGGCACTGGGAGCACTGGGAGCACTGGGGCTCCTGCAGGCACTGGGAGCACCGGGAGCACTGGGAGCACCGGGACCACCGGGAGCACCGGGAGCACCGGGGGCTCTCCGGGGCGGCGGCGCCTCAGGGCGCCCTCAGCACCCGCTACGCCCTCCACGGCCGCCGCGCCCTCAACCACCGCTACCGCGTCTATGGCGGCGTCGCCCCCCGCGCCTGCGCCCGCCTGCGGCTGCGGGGGGGGCGGGGGGGGGGCGCCCCCCAATAAAGGCGGCAGCGGAGGCCACGGGGGACTGGTGGCGCTGGGGGGGGGGGGGGGAGTGGGGGGAGTGGGGGTGCTGGGGGTGCTGGGGGCACTGGGGGTCCTGCAGGCACTGGGAGCACTGGGAGCGCTGCAGGCACTGGGAGCACTGGGAGCACTGGGGGCACTGGGAGCACTGGGAGCACCAGGGGCACTGGGGCTCCTACAGGCACTGGGAGCACTGGGAGCACTGGGGCTCCTGCAGGCACTGGGAGCACTGGGGCTCCTGCAGGCACTGGGGGTCCTGGGGGCACTGCAGGCACTGGGAGCACTGGGAGCACCGGGAGCACTGGGAGCACTGCAGGCACTGGGAGCACTGGGGCTCCTGCAGGCACTGGGAGCACTGGGACCACCGGGACCACCGGGAGCACCGGGGGCTCTCCGGGGCGGCGGCGCCTCAGGGCGCCCTCAGCACCCGCTACGCCCTCCACGGCCGCCGCGCCCTCAACCACCGCTACCGCGTCTATGGCGGCGTCGCCCCCCGCGCCTGCGCCCGCCTGCGGCTGCGGGGGGGGCGGGGGGGGGGCGCCCCCCAATAAAGGCGGCAGCGGAGGCCACGGGGGACTGGTGGCGCTGGGGGGGGTGGGGGGAGTGGGGGGAGTGGGGGTGCTGGGGGCGCTGGGAGTACTGGGGGTGCTGGGAGCACTGGGAGCACTGCAGGCACTGGGAGCACCGGGAGCACTGCAGGCACTGGGAGCACTGGGAGCACTGGCGGTCCTGCAGGCACTGGGAGCACTGGGGCTCCTGCAGGCACTGGGAGCACTGCAGGCACTGGGAGCACTGGGGGCACTGGGGCTCCTGCAGGCACTGGGAGCACTGGGAGCACTGGGGCTCCTACAGGCACTGGGAGCACTGGGGGTCCTGCAGGCACTGGGAGCACTGGGGGTCCTGCAGGCACTGGGGGTCCTGCAGGCACTGGGAGCACTGGGGGCGCTGGGGGTCCTGCAGGCACTGGGAGCACTGGGAGCACTGCAGGCACTGGGAGCACCGGGACCACCGGGACCACCGGGGGCTCTCCGGGGCGGCGGCGCCTCAGGGCGCCCTCAGCACCCGCTACGCCCTCCACGGCCGCCGCGCCCTCAACCACCGCTACCGCGTCTATGGCGGCGTCGCCCCCCGCGCCTGCGCCCGCCTGCGGCTGCGGGGGGGGCGGGGGGGGGGCGCCCCCCAATAAAGGCGGCAGCGGAGGCCACGGGGGACTGGTGGCGCTGGGGGGGGGGGGGAGTGGGGGGAGTGGGGGTGCTGGGGGTGCTGGGAGCACTGGGGGCACTGGGAGCACTGCAGGCACTGGGAGCACTGGGAGCACTGCAGGCACTGGGAGCACTGGGGCTCCTGCAGGCACTGGGAGCACTGGGAGCACTGGGGGCTCTGGGAGCACTGGTGGTCCTGCAGGCACTGGGAGCACTGGGAGCACTGGGAGCACTGGGGGCACTGGGAGCACTGCAGGCACTGGGAGCACTGGGAGCACTGCAGGCACTGGGAGCACTGGGGCTCCTGCAGGCACTGGGAGCACCGGGAGCACTGGGGCTCCTGCAGGCACTGGGAGCACTGGGGGCACTGGGGGTCCTGCAGGCACTGGGAGCACTGGGAGCACTGCAGGCACTGGGAGCACTGGGAGCACTGGGGCTCCTGCAGGTACTGGGAGCACTGGGGGCTCTGGGGCTCCTACAGGCACTGGGAGCACTGGGAGCACTGCAGGCACTGGGAGCACTGGGAGCACTGGGGCTCCTGCAGGCACTGGGAGCACTGGGAGCACTGCAGGCACTGGGAGCACTGGGAGCACTGGGGGCTCTGGGGGCTCTGGGAGCACTGGGGCTCCTGCAGGCACCGGGAGCACCGGGAGCACTGGGAGCACTGCAGGCACTGGGGGCACTGGGAGCACTGGGGCTCCTGCAGGCACTGGGAGCACTGGGAGCACTGGGGGCACTGGGAGCACTGCAGGCACTGGGAGCACTGGGGGTCCTGGGAGCACTGGGGGCACTGGGGCTCCTGCAGGCACTGGGAGCACTGGGGGCTCTGGGAGCACTGGGAGCACTGCAGGCACTGGGAGCACTGGGAGCACTAGGAGCACCGGGAGCACCGGGAGCACCGGGAGCACTGGGAGCACTGGGGCTCCTGCAGGCACTGGGAGCACTGGGAGCACCGGGAGCACTGGGAGCACTGGGGCTCCTGCAGGCACTGGGAGCACTGGGAGCACTGGGGCTCCTGCAGGCACTGGGAGCACTGGGAGCACCGGGAGCACCGGGACCACCGGGGGCTCTCCGGGGCGGCGGCGCCTCAGGGCGCCCTCAGCACCCGCTACGCCCTCCACGGCCGCCGCGCCCTCAACCACCGCTACCGCGTCTATGGCGGCGTCGCCCCCCGCGCCTGCGCCCGCCTGCGGCTGCGGGGGGGGCGGGGGGGGGGCGCCCCCCAATAAAGGCGGCAGCGGAGGCCACGGGGGACTGGTGGCGCTGGGGGGGGGGGGGGGAGTGGGGGGAGTGGGGGTGCTGGGGGCGCTGGGGGCACTGGGGGTCCTGCAGGCACTGGGAGCACTGGGAGCACTGGGGGCTCTGGGGGTCCTGCAGGCACTGGGAGCACTGGGAGCACTGGGGCTCCTGCAGGCACTGGGAGCACTGGGAGCACTGCAGGCACTGGGAGCACTGGGGGCACTGCAGGCACTGGGAGCACTGGGAGCACTGGGAGTACTGCAGGCACTGGGAGCACCGGGAGCACTGGGAGTACTGCAGGCACTGGGGGCACTGGGAGCACTGGGAGCACTGCAGGCACTGGGAGCACTGGGAGCACTGGGAGCACTGCAGGCACTGGGAGCACTGGGAGCACTGGGAGCACTGGGGGCACTGCAGGCACTGGGAGCACTGGGAGCACCGGGAGCACCGGGGGCACCGGGGGCTCTCCGGGGCGGCGGCGCCTCAGGGCGCCCTCAGCACCCGCTACGCCCTCCACGGCCGCCGCGCCCTCAACCACCGCTACCGCGTCTATGGCGGCGTCGCCCCCCGCGCCTGCGCCCGCCTGCGGCTGCGGGGGGGGCGGGGGGGGGGCGCCCCCCAATAAAGGCGGCAGCGGAGGCCACGGGGGACTGGTGGCGCTGGGGGGGGGGGGGGGAGTGGGGGGAGTGGGGGTGCTGGGGGTGCTGGGGGTCCTGCAGGCACTGGGAGCACTGGGAGCACTGGGAGCACTGCAGGCACTGGGAGCACTGGGAGCACTGGGAGCACTGCAGGCACTGGGAGCACTGGGAGCACCGGGAGCACTGGGAGCACTGCAGGCACTGGGAGCACTGGGAGCACCGGGAGCACCGGGACCACCGGGACCACCGGGGGCTCTCCGGGGCGGCGGCGCCTCAGGGCGCCCTCAGCACCCGCTACGCCCTCCACGGCCGCCGCGCCCTCAACCACCGCTACCGCGTCTATGGCGGCGTCGCCCCCCGCGCCTGCGCCCGCCTGCGGCTGCGGGGGGGGCGGGGGGGGGGCGCCCCCCAATAAAGGCGGCAGCGGAGGCCACGGGGGACTGGTGGCGCTGGGGGGGGGGGGGGGAGTGGGGGGAGTGGGGGCGCTGGGGGTGCTGGGGGCACTGGGAGCACTGGGAGCACTGGCGGTCCTGCAGGCACTGGGAGCACTGGGGCTCCTGCAGGCACTGGGAGCACTGCAGGCACTGGGAGCACTGGGGGCACTGGGGCTCCTGCAGGCACTGGGAGCACTGGGAGCACTGGGGCTCCTACAGGCACTGGGAGCACTGGGGGTCCTGCAGGCACTGGGAGCACTGGGGCTCCTGCAGGCACTGGGAGCACTGGGAGCACTGGGAGCATTGGACTCCTGCAGGCACTGGGGGCACTGGGAGCACTGGGGCTCCTGCAGGCACTGGGAGCACTGGGAGCACTGGGAGCACTGGGGGTCCTGCAGGCACTGGGAGCACTGCAGGCACTGGGAGCACTGGGGCTCCTGCAGGCACTGGGAGCACTGGGAGCACTGGGGGCTCTGTGGGCACCGGGAGCACCGGGACCACCGGGGGCTCTCCGGGGCGGCGGCGCCTCAGGGCGCCCTCAGCACCCGCTACGCCCTCCACGGCCGCCGCGCCCTCAACCACCGCTACCGCGTCTATGGCGGCGTCGCCCCCCGCGCCTGCGCCCGCCTGCGGCTGCGGGGGGGCGGGGGGGGGGCGCCCCCCAATAAAGGCGGCAGCGGAGGCCACGGGGGACTGGTGGCGCTGGGGGGGGGGGGGGGAGTGGGGGGAGTGGGGGTGCTGGGGGTGCTGGGGGCACTGGGGGTCCTGCAGGCACTGGGAGCACTGGGAGCGCTGCAGGCACTGGGAGCACTGGGAGCACTGGGGGCACTGGGAGCACTGGGAGCACCAGGGGCACTGGGGCTCCTACAGGCACTGGGAGCACTGGGAGCACTGGGGCTCCTGCAGGCACTGGGAGCACTGGGGCTCCTGCAGGCACTGGGGGTCCTGGGGGCACTGCAGGCACTGGGAGCACTGGGAGCACCGGGAGCACTGGGAGCACTGCAGGCACTGGGAGCACTGGGGCTCCTGCAGGCACTGGGAGCACTGGGACCACCGGGACCACCGGGAGCACCGGGGGCTCTCCGGGGCGGCGGCGCCTCAGGGCGCCCTCAGCACCCGCTACGCCCTCCACGGCCGCCGCGCCCTCAACCACCGCTACCGCGTCTATGGCGGCGTCGCCCCCCGCGCCTGCGCCCGCCTGCGGCTGCGGGGGGGGCGGGGGGGGGGCGCCCCCCAATAAAGGCGGCAGCGGAGGCCACGGGGGACTGGTGGCGCTGGGGGGGGGGGGGGGAGTGGGGGGAGTGGGGGCGCTGGGGGTGCTGGGGGCACTGGGAGCACTGGGAGCACTGGCGGTCCTGCAGGCACTGGGAGCACTGGGGCTCCTGCAGGCACTGGGAGCACTGCAGGCACTGGGAGCACTGGGGGCACTGGGGCTCCTGCAGGCACTGGGAGCACTGGGAGCACTGGGGCTCCTACAGGCACTGGGAGCACTGGGGGTCCTGCAGGCACTGGGAGCACTGGGGCTCCTGCAGGCACTGGGAGCACTGGGAGCACTGGGAGCATTGGACTCCTGCAGGCACTGGGGGCACTGGGAGCACTGGGGCTCCTGCAGGCACTGGGAGCACTGGGAGCACTGGGAGCACTGGGGGTCCTGCAGGCACTGGGAGCACTGCAGGCACTGGGAGCACTGGGGCTCCTGCAGGCACTGGGAGCACTGGGAGCACTGGGAGCACTGGGGCTCCTGCAGGCACTGGGAGCACTGGGGGCACTGGGAGTGCTGCAGGCACTGGGGCTCCTACAGGCACTGGGAGCACTGGGAGCACTGCAGGCACTGGGAGCACTGGGAGCACTGCAGGCACTGGGAGCACTGGGAGCACTGGGGGCACTGCAGGCACTGGGAGCACTGGGAGCACTGGGAGTGCTGCAGGCACTGGGAGCACTGGGAGCACTGGGGCTCCTGCAGGCACTGGGGGCACTGGGAGCACTGCAGGCACTGGGAGCACTGGGGCTCCTGCAGGCACTGGGGGCACTGGGAGCACTGGGAGCACTGGGGCTCCTGCAGGCACTGGGAGCACTGGGAGCACTGGGGCTCCTGCAGGCACTGGGAGCACCGGGAGCACTGGGAGCACCGGGACCACCGGGAGCACCGGGAGCACCGGGGGCTCTCCGGGGCGGCGGCGCCTCAGGGCGCCCTCAGCACCCGCTACGCCCTCCACGGCCGCCGCGCCCTCAACCACCGCTACCGCGTCTATGGCGGCGTCGCCCCCCGCGCCTGCGCCCGCCTGCGGCTGCGGGGGGGGCGGGGGGGGGGCGCCCCCCAATAAAGGCGGCAGCGGAGGCCACGGGGGACTGGTGGCGCTGGGGGGGGGGGGGGGAGTGGGGGGAGTGGGGGTGCTGGGGGTGCTGGGGGTCCTGCAGGCACTGGGAGCACTGGGAGCACTGGGAGCACTGGGGCTCCTGCAGGCACTGGGAGCACTGGGAGCACTGCAGGCACTGGGAGCACTGGGAGCACTGCAGGCACTGGGAGCACTGGGGCTCCTGCAGGCACTGGGAGCACCGGGAGCACTGCAGGCACTGGGAGCACTGGGGCTCCTGCAGGCACTGGGAGCACTGGGAGCACCGGGAGCACCGGGAGCACTGGGAGCACTGGGGCTCCTGCAGGCACTGGGAGCACTGGGAGCACTGGGAGCACCGGGAGCACCGGGAGCACCGGGGGCACCGGGAGCACTGGGAGCACTGCAGGCACTGGGAGCACTGGGAGCGCTGCAGGCACTGGGAGCACTGCAGGCACTGGGAGCACTGGGGCTCCTGCAGGCACTGGGAGCACTGCAGGCACTGGGAGCACTCGGGCTCCTACAGGCACTGGGAGCACCGGGACCACCGGGAGCACCGGGACCACCGGGGGCTCTCCGGGGCGGCGGCGCCTCAGGGCGCCCTCAGCACCCGCTACGCCCTCCACGGCCGCCGCGCCCTCAACCACCGCTACCGCGTCTATGGCGGCGTCGCCCCCCGCGCCTGCGCCCGCCTGCGGCTGCGGGGGGGGCGGGGGGGGGGCGCCCCCCAATAAAGGCGGCAGCGGAGGCCACGGGGGACTGGTGGCGCTGGGGGGGGGGGGGGGAGTGGGGGGAGTGGGGGTGCTGGGGGCGCTGGGGGCACTGGGGGTCCTGCAGGCACTGGGAGCACTGGGAGCACTGGGGGCTCTGGGGGTCCTGCAGGCACTGGGAGCACTGGGAGCACTGGGGCTCCTGCAGGCACTGGGAGCACTGGGAGCACTGCAGGCACTGGGAGCACTGGGGGCACTGCAGGCACTGGGAGCACTGGGAGCACTGGGAGTACTGCAGGCACTGGGAGCACCGGGAGCACTGGGAGTACTGCAGGCACTGGGGGCACTGGGAGCACTGGGAGCACTGCAGGCACTGGGAGCACTGGGAGCACTGGGAGCACTGCAGGCACTGGGAGCACTGGGAGCACTGGGAGCACTGGGGGCACTGCAGGCACTGGGAGCACTGGGAGCACCGGGAGCACCGGGGGCACCGGGGGCTCTCCGGGGCGGCGGCGCCTCAGGGCGCCCTCAGCACCCGCTACGCCCTCCACGGCCGCCGCGCCCTCAACCACCGCTACCGCGTCTATGGCGGCGTCGCCCCCCGCGCCTGCGCCCGCCTGCGGCTGCGGGGGGGGCGGGGGGGGGGCGCCCCCCAATAAAGGCGGCAGCGGAGGCCACGGGGGACTGGTGGCGCTGGGGGGGGGGGGGGGAGTGGGGGTCCTGCAGGTACTGGGGGCACTGGGGGCTCTGGGGGCTCTGGGAGCACTGGGGCTCCTGCAGGCACTGGGAGCGCTGGGAGCACTGGGGCTCCTGCAGGCACTGGGAGCACTGGGGCTCCTGCAGGCACTGGGAGCACTGGGAGCACTGGGGCTCCTGCAGGCACTGGGAGCACTGGGAGCACTGCAGGCACTGGGAGCACTGGGAGCACTGGGAGCACTGCAGGCACTGGGAGCACTGGGAGCACTGGGAGCACTGGGGGCACTGCAGGCACTGGGAGCACTGGGAGCACCGGGAGCACCGGGGGCACCGGGGGCTCTCCGGGGCGGCGGCGCCTCAGGGCGCCCTCAGCACCCGCTACGCCCTCCACGGCCGCCGCGCCCTCAACCACCGCTACCGCGTCTATGGCGGCGTCGCCCCCCGCGCCTGCGCCCGCCTGCGGCTGCGGGGGGGGCGGGGGGGGGGCGCCCCCCAATAAAGGCGGCAGCGGAGGCCACGGGGGACTGGTGGCGCTGGGGGGGGGGGGGGGAGTGGGGGTCCTGCAGGTACTGGGGGCACTGGGGGCTCTGGGGGCTCTGGGAGCACTGGGGCTCCTGCAGGCACTGGGAGCGCTGGGAGCACTGGGGCTCCTGCAGGCACTGGGAGCACTGGGGCTCCTGCAGGCACTGGGAGCACTGGGGGCACTGGGGGCACTGGGAGCACTGCAGGCACTGGGAGCACTGGGAGCACTGGGAGCACTGCAGGCACTGGGAGCACTGCAGGCACTGGGAGCACTGGGAGCACTGGGGCTCCTGCAGGCACTGGGAGCACTGGGAGCACTGGGAGCACTGGGGCTCCTGCAGGCACTGGGAGCACTGGGAGCACTGCAGGCACTGGGAGCACTGGGAGCACTGCAGGCACTGGGAGCACTGGGGCTCCTGCAGGCACTGGGAGCACCGGGAGCACTGCAGGCACTGGGAGCACTGGGGCTCCTGCAGGCACTGGGAGCACTGGGAGCACCGGGAGCACCGGGAGCACTGGGAGCACTGGGGCTCCTGCAGGCACTGGGAGCACTGGGAGCACCGGGAGCACCGGGAGCACCGGGGGCACCGGGAGCACTGGGAGCACTGCAGGCACTGGGAGCACTGGGAGCGCTGCAGGCACTGGGAGCACTGCAGGCACTGGGAGCACTGGGGCTCCTGCAGGCACTGGGAGCACTGCAGGCACTGGGAGCACTCGGGCTCCTACAGGCACTGGGAGCACCGGGACCACCGGGAGCACCGGGACCACCGGGGGCTCTCCGGGGCGGCGGCGCCTCAGGGCGCCCTCAGCACCCGCTACGCCCTCCACGGCCGCCGCGCCCTCAACCACCGCTACCGCGTCTATGGCGGCGTCGCCCCCCGCGCCTGCGCCCGCCTGCGGCTGCGGGGGGGGCGGGGGGGGGGCGCCCCCCAATAAAGGCGGCAGCGGAGGCCACGGGGGACTGGTGGCGCTGGGGGGGGTGGGGGGAGTGGGGGGAGTGGGGGTGCTGGGGGCGCTGGGAGTACTGGGGGTGCTGGGAGCACTGGGAGCACTGCAGGCACTGGGAGCACCGGGAGCACTGCAGGCACTGGGAGCACTGGGAGCACTGGGGCTCCTGCAGGCACTGGGAGCACTGGGGCTCCTGCAGGCACTGGGAGCACTGGGAGCACTGGGAGCACTGGGGCTCCTGCAGGCACTGGGAGCACTGGGGGCACTGGGAGTGCTGCAGGCACTGGGGCTCCTACAGGCACTGGGAGCACTGGGAGCACTGCAGGCACTGGGAGCACTGGGAGCACTGCAGGCACTGGGAGCACTGGGAGCACTGGGGGCACTGCAGGCACTGGGAGCACTGGGAGCACTGGGAGTGCTGCAGGCACTGGGAGCACTGGGAGCACTGGGGCTCCTGCAGGCACTGGGGGCACTGGGAGCACTGCAGGCACTGGGAGCACTGGGGCTCCTGCAGGCACTGGGGGCACTGGGAGCACTGGGAGCACTGGGGCTCCTGCAGGCACTGGGAGCACTGGGGCTCCTGCAGGCACTGGGAGCACTGCAGGCACTGGGAGCACTGGGGGCACTGGGGCTCCTGCAGGCACTGGGAGCACTGGGAGCACTGGGGCTCCTACAGGCACTGGGAGCACTGGGGGTCCTGCAGGCACTGGGAGCACTGGGGGTCCTGCAGGCACTGGGGGTCCTGCAGGCACTGGGAGCACTGGGGGCGCTGGGGGTCCTGCAGGCACTGGGAGCACTGGGAGCACTGCAGGCACTGGGAGCACCGGGACCACCGGGACCACCGGGGGCTCTCCGGGGCGGCGGCGCCTCAGGGCGCCCTCAGCACCCGCTACGCCCTCCACGGCCGCCGCGCCCTCAACCACCGCTACCGCGTCTATGGCGGCGTCGCCCCCCGCGCCTGCGCCCGCCTGCGGCTGCGGGGGGGGCGGGGGGGGGGCGCCCCCCAATAAAGGCGGCAGCGGAGGCCACGGGGGACTGGTGGCGCTGGGGGGGGGGGGGGAGTGGGGGGAGTGGGGGTGCTGGGGGTGCTGGGAGCACTGGGGGCACTGGGAGCACTGGGAGCACTGGGGGCACTGGGAGCACTGCAGGCACTGGGAGCACTGGGGCTCCTGCAGGCACTGGGAGCACTGGGAGCACTGGGGGCTCTGGGAGCACTGGTGGTCCTGCAGGCACTGGGAGCACTGGGAGCACTGGGAGCACTGGGGGCACTGGGAGCACTGCAGGCACTGGGAGCACTGGGAGCACTGCAGGCACTGGGAGCACTGGGGCTCCTGCAGGCACTGGGAGCACCGGGAGCACTGGGGCTCCTGCAGGCACTGGGAGCACTGGGGGCACTGGGGGTCCTGCAGGCACTGGGAGCACTGGGAGCACTGCAGGCACTGGGAGCACTGGGAGCACTGGGGCTCCTGCAGGTACTGGGAGCACTGGGGGCTCTGGGGCTCCTACAGGCACTGGGAGCACTGGGAGCACTGCAGGCACTGGGAGCACTGGGAGCACTGGGGCTCCTGCAGGCACTGGGAGCACTGGGAGCACTGCAGGCACTGGGAGCACTGGGAGCACTGGGGGCTCTGGGGGCTCTGGGAGCACTGGGGCTCCTGCAGGCACCGGGAGCACCGGGAGCACTGGGAGCACTGCAGGCACTGGGGGCACTGGGAGCACTGGGGCTCCTGCAGGCACTGGGAGCACTGGGAGCACTGGGGGCACTGGGAGCACTGCAGGCACTGGGAGCACTGGGGGTCCTGGGAGCACTGGGGGCACTGGGGCTCCTGCAGGCACTGGGAGCACTGGGGGCTCTGGGAGCACTGGGAGCACTGCAGGCACTGGGAGCACTGGGGGTCCTGCAGGCACTGGGAGCACTGGGAGCACTAGGAGCACCGGGAGCACCGGGAGCACCGGGAGCACTGGGAGCACTGGGGCTCCTGCAGGCACTGGGAGCACTGGGAGCACCGGGAGCACTGGGAGCACTGGGGCTCCTGCAGGCACTGGGAGCACTGGGAGCACTGGGGCTCCTGCAGGCACTGGGAGCACTGGGAGCACCGGGAGCACCGGGACCACCGGGGGCTCTCCGGGGCGGCGGCGCCTCAGGGCGCCCTCAGCACCCGCTACGCCCTCCACGGCCGCCGCGCCCTCAACCACCGCTACCGCGTCTATGGCGGCGTCGCCCCCCGCGCCTGCGCCCGCCTGCGGCTGCGGGGGGGGCGGGGGGGGGGCGCCCCCCAATAAAGGCGGCAGCGGAGGCCACGGGGGACTGGTGGCGCTGGGGGGGGGGGGGGGAGTGGGGGGAGTGGGGGTGCTGGGGGCGCTGGGGGCACTGGGGGTCCTGCAGGCACTGGGAGCACTGGGAGCACTGGGGGCTCTGGGGGTCCTGCAGGCACTGGGAGCACTGGGAGCACTGGGGCTCCTGCAGGCACTGGGAGCACTGGGAGCACTGCAGGCACTGGGAGCACTGGGGGCACTGCAGGCACTGGGAGCACTGGGAGCACTGGGAGTACTGCAGGCACTGGGAGCACCGGGAGCACTGGGAGTACTGCAGGCACTGGGGGCACTGGGAGCACTGGGAGCACTGCAGGCACTGGGAGCACTGGGAGCACTGGGAGCACTGCAGGCACTGGGAGCACTGGGAGCACTGGGAGCACTGGGGGCACTGCAGGCACTGGGAGCACTGGGAGCACCGGGAGCACCGGGGGCACCGGGGGCTCTCCGGGGCGGCGGCGCCTCAGGGCGCCCTCAGCACCCGCTACGCCCTCCACGGCCGCCGCGCCCTCAACCACCGCTACCGCGTCTATGGCGGCGTCGCCCCCCGCGCCTGCGCCCGCCTGCGGCTGCGGGGGGGGCGGGGGGGGGGCGCCCCCCAATAAAGGCGGCAGCGGAGGCCACGGGGGACTGGTGGCGCTGGGGGGGGGGGGGGGAGTGGGGGGAGTGGGGGTGCTGGGGGTGCTGGGGGTCCTGCAGGCACTGGGAGCACTGGGAGCACTGGGAGCACTGGGGCTCCTGCAGGCACTGGGAGCACTGGGAGCACTGCAGGCACTGGGAGCACTGGGAGCACTGCAGGCACTGGGAGCACTGGGGCTCCTGCAGGCACTGGGAGCACCGGGAGCACTGCAGGCACTGGGAGCACTGGGGCTCCTGCAGGCACTGGGAGCACTGGGAGCACCGGGAGCACCGGGAGCACTGGGAGCACTGGGGCTCCTGCAGGCACTGGGAGCACTGGGAGCACCGGGAGCACCGGGAGCACCGGGGGCACCGGGAGCACTGGGAGCACTGCAGGCACTGGGAGCACTGGGAGCGCTGCAGGCACTGGGAGCACTGCAGGCACTGGGAGCACTGGGGCTCCTGCAGGCACTGGGAGCACTGCAGGCACTGGGAGCACTCGGGCTCCTACAGGCACTGGGAGCACCGGTACCACCGGGAGCACCGGGACCACCGGGGGCTCTCCGGGGCGGCGGCGCCTCAGGGCGCCCTCAGCACCCGCTACGCCCTCCACGGCCGCCGCGCCCTCAACCACCGCTACCGCGTCTATGGCGGCGTCGCCCCCCGCGCCTGCGCCCGCCTGCGGCTGCGGGGGGGGCGGGGGGGGGGCGCCCCCCAATAAAGGCGGCAGCGGAGGCCACGGGGGACTGGTGGCGCTGGGGGGGGGGGGGGAGTGGGGGGAGTGGGGGCGCTGGGGGTCCTGCAGGCACTGGGAGCACTGGGAGCACTGGGGCTCCTGCAGGCACTGGGAGCACTGGGAGCACTGCAGGCACTGGGAGCACTGGGGCTCCTGCAGGCACTGGGGGCACTGGGAGCACTGCAGGCACTGGGAGCACTGGGAGCACTGGGAGCACTGGGGGCACTGGGAGCACTGGGAGCACTGGGGCTCCTGCAGGCACTGGGAGCACTGGGAGCACTGGGGGCTCTGGGGGTCCTGCAGGCACTGGGAGCACTGGGAGCACTGGGGCTCCTGCAGGCACTGGGAGCACTGGGAGCACTGCAGGCACTGGGAGCACTGGGGGCACTGCAGGCACTGGGAGCACTGGGAGCACTGGGAGTACTGCAGGCACTGGGAGCACCGGGAGCACTGGGAGTACTGCAGGCACTGGGGGCACTGGGAGCACTGGGAGCACTGCAGGCACTGGGAGCACTGGGAGCACTGGGAGCACTGGGAGCACTGGGAGCACTGGGAGCACTGCAGGCACTGGGAGCACTGGGAGCACTGGGAGCACTGGGGGCACTGCAGGCACTGGGAGCACTGGGAGCACCGGGACCACCGGGACCACCGGGGGCTCTCCGGGGCGGCGGCGCCTCAGGGCGCCCTCAGCACCCGCTACGCCCTCCACGGCCGCCGCGCCCTCAACCACCGCTACCGCGTCTATGGCGGCGTCGCCCCCCGCGCCTGCGCCCGCCTGCGGCTGCGGGGGGGGCGGGGGGGGGGCGCCCCCCAATAAAGGCGGCAGCGGAGGCCACGGGGGACTGGTGGCGCTGGGGGGGGGGGGGGGAGTGGGGGTCCTGCAGGTACTGGGGGCACTGGGGGCTCTGGGGGCTCTGGGAGCACTGGGGCTCCTGCAGGCACTGGGAGCGCTGGGAGCACTGGGGCTCCTGCAGGCACTGGGAGCACTGGGGGCACTGCAGGCACTGGGAGCACTGGGAGCACTGGGAGCACCGGGAGCACCGGGAGCACTGCAGGCACTGGGAGCACTGGGGGCTCTGGGGGTCCTGCAGGCACTGGGAGCACTGGGAGCACTGGGGCTCCTGCAGGCACTGGGAGCACTGGGAGCACTGCAGGCACTGGGAGCACCGGGACCACCGGGACCACCGGGGGCTCTCCGGGGCGGCGGCGCCTCAGGGCGCCCTCAGCACCCGCTACGCCCTCCACGGCCGCCGCGCCCTCAACCACCGCTACCGCGTCTATGGCGGCGTCGCCCCCCGCGCCTGCGCCCGCCTGCGGCTGCGGGGGGGGCGGGGGGGGGGCGCCCCCCAATAAAGGCGGCAGCGGAGGCCACGGGGGACTGGTGGCGCTGGGGGGGGGGGGGGGAGTGGGGGTCCTGCAGGTACTGGGGGCACTGGGGGCTCTGGGGGCTCTGGGAGCACTGGGGCTCCTGCAGGCACTGGGAGCGCTGGGAGCACTGGGGCTCCTGCAGGCACTGGGAGCACTGGGGCTCCTGCAGGCACTGGGAGCACTGGGAGCACTGGGGCTCCTGCAGGCACTGGGAGCACTGGGAGCACTGCAGGCACTGGGAGCACTGGGGCTCCTGCAGGCACTGGGAGCACTGGGAGCACCGGGACCACCGGGACCACCGGGGGCTCTCCGGGGCGGCGGCGCCTCAGGGCGCCCTCAGCACCCGCTACGCCCTCCACGGCCGCCGCGCCCTCAACCACCGCTACCGCGTCTATGGCGGCGTCGCCCCCCGCGCCTGCGCCCGCCTGCGGCTGCGGGGGGGGCGGGGGGGGGGCGCCCCCCAATAAAGGCGGCAGCGGAGGCCACGGGGGACTGGTGGCGCTGGGGGGGGGGGGAGTGGGGGGAGTGGGGGGAGGGGGGGCGCTGGGAGCACCGGGAGCACTGGGAGCGCTGCAGGCACTGGGAGCACTGGGGGCACTGGGGGTCCTGCAGGCACTGGGAGCACTGGGGGCACTGGGGGTCCTGCAGGCACTGGGAGCACTGGGGGCACTGGGGGTCCTGCAGGCACTGGGAGCACTGCAGGCACTGGGGGCACTGGGAGCACTGGGGGCACTGGGGGCACTGGGAGCACTGCAGGCACTGGGAGCACTGGGAGCACTGGGAGCACTGCAGGCACTGGGAGCACTGCAGGCACTGGGAGCACTGGGAGCACTGGGGCTCCTGCAGGCACTGGGAGCACTGGGAGCACTGGGAGCACTGGGGCTCCTGCAGGCACTGGGAGCACTGGGAGCACTGCAGGCACTGGGAGCACTGGGAGCACTGCAGGCACTGGGAGCACTGGGGCTCCTGCAGGCACTGGGAGCACCGGGAGCACTGCAGGCACTGGGAGCACTGGGGCTCCTGCAGGCACTGGGAGCACTGGGAGCACCGGGAGCACCGGGAGCACTGGGAGCACTGGGGCTCCTGCAGGCACTGGGAGCACTGGGAGCACCGGGAGCACCGGGAGCACCGGGGGCACCGGGAGCACTGGGAGCACTGCAGGCACTGGGAGCACTGGGAGCGCTGCAGGCACTGGGAGCACTGCAGGCACTGGGAGCACTGGGGCTCCTGCAGGCACTGGGAGCACTGCAGGCACTGGGAGCACTCGGGCTCCTACAGGCACTGGGAGCACCGGGACCACCGGGAGCACCGGGACCACCGGGGGCTCTCCGGGGCGGCGGCGCCTCAGGGCGCCCTCAGCACCCGCTACGCCCTCCACGGCCGCCGCGCCCTCAACCACCGCTACCGCGTCTATGGCGGCGTCGCCCCCCGCGCCTGCGCCCGCCTGCGGCTGCGGGGGGGGCGGGGGGGGGGCGCCCCCCAATAAAGGCGGCAGCGGAGGCCACGGGGGACTGGTGGCGCTGGGGGGGGTGGGGGGAGTGGGGGGAGTGGGGGTGCTGGGGGCGCTGGGAGTACTGGGGGTGCTGGGAGCACTGGGAGCACTGCAGGCACTGGGAGCACCGGGAGCACTGCAGGCACTGGGAGCACTGGGAGCACTGGGGCTCCTGCAGGCACTGGGAGCACTGGGGCTCCTGCAGGCACTGGGAGCACTGGGAGCACTGGGAGCACTGGGGCTCCTGCAGGCACTGGGAGCACTGGGGGCACTGGGAGTGCTGCAGGCACTGGGGCTCCTACAGGCACTGGGAGCACTGGGAGCACTGCAGGCACTGGGAGCACTGGGAGCACTGCAGGCACTGGGAGCACTGGGAGCACTGGGGGCACTGCAGGCACTGGGAGCACTGGGAGCACTGGGAGTGCTGCAGGCACTGGGAGCACTGGGAGCACTGGGGCTCCTGCAGGCACTGGGGGCACTGGGAGCACTGCAGGCACTGGGAGCACTGGGGCTCCTGCAGGCACTGGGAGCACTGGGAGCACTGGGGCTCCTGCAGGCACTGGGAGCACTGGGAGCACTGGGGGCTCTGGGGGTCCTGCAGGCACTGGGAGCACTGGGAGCACTGGGGCTCCTGCAGGCACTGGGAGCACTGGGGCTCCTGCAGGCACTGGGAGCACTGCAGGCACTGGGAGCACTGGGAGCACTGGGGGTCCTGCAGGCACTGGGAGCACTGCAGGCACTGGGAGCACTGGGGCTCCTGCAGGCACTGGGAGCACTGGGAGCACTGGGAGCACTGGGAGCACTGGGAGCACCGGGAGCACCGGGACCACCGGGACCACCGGGGGCTCTCCGGGGCGGCGGCGCCTCAGGGCGCCCTCAGCACCCGCTACGCCCTCCACGGCCGCCGCGCCCTCAACCACCGCTACCGCGTCTATGGCGGCGTCGCCCCCCGCGCCTGCGCCCGCCTGCGGCTGCGGGGGGGGCGGGGGGGGGGCGCCCCCCAATAAAGGCGGCAGCGGAGGCCACGGGGGACTGGTGGCGCTGGGGGGGGGGGGGGGAGTGGGGGGAGTGGGGGCGCTGGGGGTGCTGGGGGCACTGGGAGCACTGGGAGCACTGGCGGTCCTGCAGGCACTGGGAGCACTGGGGCTCCTGCAGGCACTGGGAGCACTGCAGGCACTGGGAGCACTGGGGGCACTGGGGCTCCTGCAGGCACTGGGAGCACTGGGAGCACTGGGGCTCCTACAGGCACTGGGAGCACTGGGGGTCCTGCAGGCACTGGGAGCACTGGGGGTCCTGCAGGCACTGGGGGTCCTGCAGGCACTGGGAGCACTGGGGGCGCTGGGGGTCCTGCAGGCACTGGGAGCACTGGGAGCACTGCAGGCACTGGGAGCACCGGGACCACCGGGACCACCGGGGGCTCTCCGGGGCGGCGGCGCCTCAGGGCGCCCTCAGCACCCGCTACGCCCTCCACGGCCGCCGCGCCCTCAACCACCGCTACCGCGTCTATGGCGGCGTCGCCCCCCGCGCCTGCGCCCGCCTGCGGCTGCGGGGGGGGCGGGGGGGGGGCGCCCCCCAATAAAGGCGGCAGCGGAGGCCACGGGGGACTGGTGGCGCTGGGGGGGGGGGGGGAGTGGGGGGAGTGGGGGTGCTGGGGGTGCTGGGAGCACTGGGGGCACTGGGAGCACTGCAGGCACTGGGAGCACTGGGAGCACTGCAGGCACTGGGAGCACTGGGGCTCCTGCAGGCACTGGGAGCACTGGGAGCACTGGGGGCTCTGGGAGCACTGGTGGTCCTGCAGGCACTGGGAGCACTGGGAGCACTGGGAGCACTGGGGGCACTGGGAGCACTGCAGGCACTGGGAGCACTGGGAGCACTGCAGGCACTGGGAGCACTGGGGCTCCTGCAGGCACTGGGAGCACCGGGAGCACTGGGGCTCCTGCAGGCACTGGGAGCACTGGGGGCACTGGGGGTCCTGCAGGCACTGGGAGCACTGGGAGCACTGCAGGCACTGGGAGCACTGGGAGCACTGGGGCTCCTGCAGGTACTGGGAGCACTGGGGGCTCTGGGGCTCCTACAGGCACTGGGAGCACTGGGAGCACTGCAGGCACTGGGAGCACTGGGAGCACTGGGGCTCCTGCAGGCACTGGGAGCACTGGGAGCACTGCAGGCACTGGGAGCACTGGGAGCACTGGGGGCTCTGGGGGCTCTGGGAGCACTGGGGCTCCTGCAGGCACCGGGAGCACCGGGAGCACTGGGAGCACTGCAGGCACTGGGGGCACTGGGAGCACTGGGGCTCCTGCAGGCACTGGGAGCACTGGGAGCACTGGGGGCACTGGGAGCACTGCAGGCACTGGGAGCACTGGGGGTCCTGGGAGCACTGGGGGCACTGGGGCTCCTGCAGGCACTGGGAGCACTGGGGGCTCTGGGAGCACTGGGAGCACTGCAGGCACTGGGAGCACTGGGGGTCCTGCAGGCACTGGGAGCACTGGGAGCACTAGGAGCACCGGGAGCACCGGGAGCACCGGGAGCACTGGGAGCACTGGGGCTCCTGCAGGCACTGGGAGCACTGGGAGCACCGGGAGCACTGGGAGCACTGGGGCTCCTGCAGGCACTGGGAGCACTGGGAGCACTGGGGCTCCTGCAGGCACTGGGAGCACTGGGAGCACCGGGAGCACCGGGACCACCGGGGGCTCTCCGGGGCGGCGGCGCCTCAGGGCGCCCTCAGCACCCGCTACGCCCTCCACGGCCGCCGCGCCCTCAACCACCGCTACCGCGTCTATGGCGGCGTCGCCCCCCGCGCCTGCGCCCGCCTGCGGCTGCGGGGGGGGCGGGGGGGGGGCGCCCCCCAATAAAGGCGGCAGCGGAGGCCACGGGGGACTGGTGGCGCTGGGGGGGGGGGGGGGAGTGGGGGGAGTGGGGGTGCTGGGGGCGCTGGGGGCACTGGGGGTCCTGCAGGCACTGGGAGCACTGGGAGCACTGGGGGCTCTGGGGGTCCTGCAGGCACTGGGAGCACTGGGAGCACTGGGGCTCCTGCAGGCACTGGGAGCACTGGGAGCACTGCAGGCACTGGGAGCACTGGGGGCACTGCAGGCACTGGGAGCACTGGGAGCACTGGGAGTACTGCAGGCACTGGGAGCACCGGGAGCACTGGGAGTACTGCAGGCACTGGGGGCACTGGGAGCACTGGGAGCACTGCAGGCACTGGGAGCACTGGGAGCACTGGGAGCACTGCAGGCACTGGGAGCACTGGGAGCACTGGGAGCACTGGGGGCACTGCAGGCACTGGGAGCACTGGGAGCACCGGGAGCACCGGGGGCACCGGGGGCTCTCCGGGGCGGCGGCGCCTCAGGGCGCCCTCAGCACCCGCTACGCCCTCCACGGCCGCCGCGCCCTCAACCACCGCTACCGCGTCTATGGCGGCGTCGCCCCCCGCGCCTGCGCCCGCCTGCGGCTGCGGGGGGGGCGGGGGGGGGGCGCCCCCCAATAAAGGCGGCAGCGGAGGCCACGGGGGACTGGTGGCGCTGGGGGGGGGGGGGGGAGTGGGGGGAGTGGGGGTGCTGGGGGTGCTGGGGGTCCTGCAGGCACTGGGAGCACTGGGAGCACTGGGAGCACTGGGGCTCCTGCAGGCACTGGGAGCACTGGGAGCACTGCAGGCACTGGGAGCACTGGGAGCACTGCAGGCACTGGGAGCACTGGGGCTCCTGCAGGCACTGGGAGCACCGGGAGCACTGCAGGCACTGGGAGCACTGGGGCTCCTGCAGGCACTGGGAGCACTGGGAGCACCGGGAGCACCGGGAGCACTGGGAGCACTGGGGCTCCTGCAGGCACTGGGAGCACTGGGAGCACCGGGAGCACCGGGAGCACCGGGGGCACCGGGAGCACTGGGAGCACTGCAGGCACTGGGAGCACTGGGAGCGCTGCAGGCACTGGGAGCACTGCAGGCACTGGGAGCACTGGGGCTCCTGCAGGCACTGGGAGCACTGCAGGCACTGGGAGCACTCGGGCTCCTACAGGCACTGGGAGCACCGGGACCACCGGGAGCACCGGGACCACCGGGGGCTCTCCGGGGCGGCGGCGCCTCAGGGCGCCCTCAGCACCCGCTACGCCCTCCACGGCCGCCGCGCCCTCAACCACCGCTACCGCGTCTATGGCGGCGTCGCCCCCCGCGCCTGCGCCCGCCTGCGGCTGCGGGGGGGGCGGGGGGGGGGCGCCCCCCAATAAAGGCGGCAGCGGAGGCCACGGGGGACTGGTGGCGCTGGGGGGGGGGGGGGGAGTGGGGGGAGTGGGGGTGCTGGGGGCGCTGGGGGCACTGGGGGTCCTGCAGGCACTGGGAGCACTGGGAGCACTGGGGGCTCTGGGGGTCCTGCAGGCACTGGGAGCACTGGGAGCACTGGGGCTCCTGCAGGCACTGGGAGCACTGGGAGCACTGCAGGCACTGGGAGCACTGCAGGCACTGGGAGCACTGGGAGCACTGGGAGCACCGGGAGCACTGGGAGCACTGGGGGTCCTGCAGGCACTGGGAGCACTGGGAGCACTGGGAGCACTGGGGCTCCTGCAGGCACTGGGAGCACTGGGAGCACCGGGAGCACTGGGAGCACTGGGGCTCCTGCAGGCACTGGGAGCACTGGGGGCACTGGGAGCACTGGGGGTCCTGCAGGCACTGGGAGCACTGGGGCTCCTGCAGGCACTGGGAGCACTGGGAGCACTGGGAGCACTGCAGGCACTGGGAGCACTGGGGCTCCTGCAGGCACTGGGAGCACTGGGAGCACTGGGAGCACTGGGGCTCCTGCAGGCACTGGGAGCACTGCAGGCACTGGGAGCACTGGGAGCACTGGGGGTCCTGCAGGCACTGGGGGCACTGGGAGCACTGGGGCTCCTGCAGGCACTGGGAGCACTGCAGGCACTGGGAGCACTGGGAGCACTGGGGCTCCTGCAGGCACTGGGAGCACTGCAGGCACTGGGAGCACTGGGAGCACTGGGAGCACTGCAGGCACTGGGAGCACTGGGAGCACTGGGAGCACTGGGGGCACTGCAGGCACTGGGAGCACTGGGAGCACCGGGAGCACCGGGGGCACCGGGGGCTCTCCGGGGCGGCGGCGCCTCAGGGCGCCCTCAGCACCCGCTACGCCCTCCACGGCCGCCGCGCCCTCAACCACCGCTACCGCGTCTATGGCGGCGTCGCCCCCCGCGCCTGCGCCCGCCTGCGGCTGCGGGGGGGGCGGGGGGGGGGCGCCCCCCAATAAAGGCGGCAGCGGAGGCCACGGGGGACTGGTGGCGCTGGGGGGGGGGGGAGTGGGGGGAGTGGGGGGAGGGGGGGCGCTGGGAGCACCGGGAGCACTGGGAGCGCTGCAGGCACTGGGAGCACTGGGGGCACTGGGGGTCCTGCAGGCACTGGGAGCACTGGGGGCACTGGGGGTCCTGCAGGCACTGGGAGCACTGGGGGCACTGGGGGTCCTGCAGGCACTGGGAGCACTGCAGGCACTGGGGGCACTGGGAGCACTGGGGGCACTGGGGGCACTGGGAGCACTGCAGGCACTGGGAGCACTGGGAGCACTGGGAGCACTGCAGGCACTGGGAGCACTGCAGGCACTGGGAGCACTGGGAGCACTGGGGCTCCTGCAGGCACTGGGAGCACTGGGAGCACTGGGAGCACTGGGGCTCCTGCAGGCACTGGGAGCACTGGGAGCACTGCAGGCACTGGGAGCACTGGGAGCACTGCAGGCACTGGGAGCACTGGGGCTCCTGCAGGCACTGGGAGCACCGGGAGCACTGCAGGCACTGGGAGCACTGGGGCTCCTGCAGGCACTGGGAGCACTGGGAGCACCGGGAGCACCGGGAGCACTGGGAGCACTGGGGCTCCTGCAGGCACTGGGAGCACTGGGAGCACCGGGAGCACCGGGAGCACCGGGGGCACCGGGAGCACTGGGAGCACTGCAGGCACTGGGAGCACTGGGAGCGCTGCAGGCACTGGGAGCACTGCAGGCACTGGGAGCACTGGGGCTCCTGCAGGCACTGGGAGCACTGCAGGCACTGGGAGCACTCGGGCTCCTACAGGCACTGGGAGCACCGGGACCACCGGGAGCACCGGGACCACCGGGGGCTCTCCGGGGCGGCGGCGCCTCAGGGCGCCCTCAGCACCCGCTACGCCCTCCACGGCCGCCGCGCCCTCAACCACCGCTACCGCGTCTATGGCGGCGTCGCCCCCCGCGCCTGCGCCCGCCTGCGGCTGCGGGGGGGGCGGGGGGGGGGCGCCCCCCAATAAAGGCGGCAGCGGAGGCCACGGGGGACTGGTGGCGCTGGGGGGGGGGGGGGAGTGGGGGGAGTGGGGGCGCTGGGGGTCCTGCAGGCACTGGGAGCACTGGGAGCACTGGGGCTCCTGCAGGCACTGGGAGCACTGGGAGCACTGCAGGCACTGGGAGCACTGGGGCTCCTGCAGGCACTGGGGGCACTGGGAGCACTGCAGGCACTGGGAGCACTGGGAGCACTGGGAGCACTGGGGGCACTGGGAGCACTGGGAGCACTGGGGCTCCTGCAGGCACTGGGAGCACTGGGAGCACTGGGGGCTCTGGGGGTCCTGCAGGCACTGGGAGCACTGGGAGCACTGGGGCTCCTGCAGGCACTGGGAGCACTGGGAGCACTGCAGGCACTGGGAGCACTGGGGGCACTGCAGGCACTGGGAGCACTGGGAGCACTGGGAGTACTGCAGGCACTGGGAGCACCGGGAGCACTGGGAGTACTGCAGGCACTGGGGGCACTGGGAGCACTGGGAGCACTGCAGGCACTGGGAGCACTGGGAGCACTGGGAGCACTGCAGGCACTGGGAGCACTGGGAGCACTGGGAGCACTGGGGGCACTGCAGGCACTGGGAGCACTGGGAGCACCGGGAGCACCGGGGGCACCGGGGGCTCTCCGGGGCGGCGGCGCCTCAGGGCGCCCTCAGCACCCGCTACGCCCTCCACGGCCGCCGCGCCCTCAACCACCGCTACCGCGTCTATGGCGGCGTCGCCCCCCGCGCCTGCGCCCGCCTGCGGCTGCGGGGGGGGCGGGGGGGGGGCGCCCCCCAATAAAGGCGGCAGCGGAGGCCACGGGGGACTGGTGGCGCTGGGGGGGGGGGGGGGAGTGGGGGGAGTGGGGGTGCTGGGGGTGCTGGGGGTCCTGCAGGCACTGGGAGCACTGGGAGCACTGGGAGCACTGGGGCTCCTGCAGGCACTGGGAGCACTGGGAGCACTGCAGGCACTGGGAGCACTGGGAGCACTGCAGGCACTGGGAGCACTGGGGCTCCTGCAGGCACTGGGAGCACCGGGAGCACTGCAGGCACTGGGAGCACTGGGGCTCCTGCAGGCACTGGGAGCACTGGGAGCACCGGGAGCACCGGGAGCACTGGGAGCACTGGGGCTCCTGCAGGCACTGGGAGCACTGGGAGCACCGGGAGCACCGGGAGCACCGGGGGCACCGGGAGCACTGGGAGCACTGCAGGCACTGGGAGCACTGGGAGCGCTGCAGGCACTGGGAGCACTGCAGGCACTGGGAGCACTGGGGCTCCTGCAGGCACTGGGAGCACTGCAGGCACTGGGAGCACTCGGGCTCCTACAGGCACTGGGAGCACCGGGACCACCGGGAGCACCGGGACCACCGGGGGCTCTCCGGGGCGGCGGCGCCTCAGGGCGCCCTCAGCACCCGCTACGCCCTCCACGGCCGCCGCGCCCTCAACCACCGCTACCGCGTCTATGGCGGCGTCGCCCCCCGCGCCTGCGCCCGCCTGCGGCTGCGGGGGGGGCGGGGGGGGGGCGCCCCCCAATAAAGGCGGCAGCGGAGGCCACGGGGGACTGGTGGCGCTGGGGGGGGGGGGGGGAGTGGGGGGAGTGGGGGTGCTGGGGGTGCTGGGGGTCCTGCAGGCACTGGGAGCACTGGGAGCACTGGGAGCACTGGGGCTCCTGCAGGCACTGGGAGCACTGGGAGCACTGCAGGCACTGGGAGCACTGGGAGCACTGCAGGCACTGGGAGCACTGGGGCTCCTGCAGGCACTGGGAGCACCGGGAGCACTGCAGGCACTGGGAGCACTGGGGCTCCTGCAGGCACTGGGAGCACTGGGAGCACCGGGAGCACCGGGAGCACTGGGAGCACTGGGGCTCCTGCAGGCACTGGGAGCACTGGGAGCACCGGGAGCACCGGGAGCACCGGGGGCACCGGGAGCACTGGGAGCACTGCAGGCACTGGGAGCACTGGGAGCGCTGCAGGCACTGGGAGCACTGCAGGCACTGGGAGCACTGGGGCTCCTGCAGGCACTGGGAGCACTGCAGG
This sequence comes from Vanellus vanellus, assembly GCF_965231255.1. Classification (NCBI taxonomy): domain Eukaryota; kingdom Metazoa; phylum Chordata; class Aves; order Charadriiformes; family Charadriidae; genus Vanellus; species Vanellus vanellus. The sequence goes on from NW_028127316.1 coordinate 38,400, forward strand.
CACTGGGAGCACTCGGGCTCCTACAGGCACTGGGAGCACCGGGACCACCGGGAGCACCGGGACCACCGGGGGCTCTCCGGGGCGGCGGCGCCTCAGGGCGCCCTCAGCACCCGCTACGCCCTCCACGGCCGCCGCGCCCTCAACCACCGCTACCGCGTCTATGGCGGCGTCGCCCCCCGCGCCTGCGCCCGCCTGCGGCTGCGGGGGGGGCGGGGGGGGGGCGCCCCCCAATAAAGGCGGCAGCGGAGGCCACGGGGGACTGGTGGCGCTGGGGGGGGGGGGGGGGAGTGGGGGGAGTGGGGGTGCTGGGGGCGCTGGGGGCACTGGGGGTCCTGCAGGCACTGGGAGCACTGGGAGCACTGGGGGCTCTGGGGGTCCTGCAGGCACTGGGAGCACTGGGAGCACTGGGGCTCCTGCAGGCACTGGGAGCACTGGGAGCACTGCAGGCACTGGGAGCACTGGGGGCACTGCAGGCACTGGGAGCACTGGGAGCACTGGGAGTACTGCAGGCACTGGGAGCACCGGGAGCACTGGGAGTACTGCAGGCACTGGGGGCACTGGGAGCACTGGGAGCACTGCAGGCACTGGGAGCACTGGGAGCACTGGGAGCACTGCAGGCACTGGGAGCACTGGGAGCACTGGGAGCACTGGGGGCACTGCAGGCACTGGGAGCACTGGGAGCACCGGGAGCACCGGGGGCACCGGGGGCTCTCCGGGGCGGCGGCGCCTCAGGGCGCCCTCAGCACCCGCTACGCCCTCCACGGCCGCCGCGCCCTCAACCACCGCTACCGCGTCTATGGCGGCGTCGCCCCCCGCGCCTGCGCCCGCCTGCGGCTGCGGGGGGGGCGGGGGGGGGGCGCCCCCCAATAAAGGCGGCAGCGGAGGCCACGGGGGACTGGTGGCGCTGGGGGGGGGGGGGGGAGTGGGGGGAGTGGGGGTGCTGGGGGCGCTGGGGGCACTGGGGGTCCTGCAGGCACTGGGAGCACTGGGAGCACTGGGGGCTCTGGGGGTCCTGCAGGCACTGGGAGCACTGGGAGCACTGGGGCTCCTGCAGGCACTGGGAGCACTGGGAGCACTGCAGGCACTGGGAGCACTGGGGGCACTGCAGGCACTGGGAGCACTGGGAGCACTGGGAGTACTGCAGGCACTGGGAGCACCGGGAGCACTGGGAGTACTGCAGGCACTGGGGGCACTGGGAGCACTGGGAGCACTGCAGGCACTGGGAGCACTGGGAGCACTGGGAGCACTGCAGGCACTGGGAGCACTGGGAGCACTGGGAGCACTGGGGGCACTGCAGGCACTGGGAGCACTGGGAGCACCGGGAGCACCGGGGGCACCGGGGGCTCTCCGGGGCGGCGGCGCCTCAGGGCGCCCTCAGCACCCGCTACGCCCTCCACGGCCGCCGCGCCCTCAACCACCGCTACCGCGTCTATGGCGGCGTCGCCCCCCGCGCCTGCGCCCGCCTGCGGCTGCGGGGGGGGCGGGGGGGGGGCGCCCCCCAATAAAGGCGGCAGCGGAGGCCACGGGGGACTGGTGGCGCTGGGGGGGGGGGGGGGAGTGGGGGTCCTGCAGGTACTGGGGGCACTGGGGGCTCTGGGGGCTCTGGGAGCACTGGGGCTCCTGCAGGCACTGGGAGCGCTGGGAGCACTGGGGCTCCTGCAGGCACTGGGAGCACTGGGGCTCCTGCAGGCACTGGGAGCACTGGGAGCACTGGGGCTCCTGCAGGCACTGGGAGCACTGGGAGCACTGCAGGCACTGGGAGCACTGGGGCTCCTGCAGGCACTGGGAGCACTGGGGCTCCTGCAGGCACTGGGACCACCGGGACCACCGGGACCACCGGGACCACCGGGGGCTCTCCGGGGCGGCGGCGCCTCAGGGCGCCCTCAGCACCCGCTACGCCCTCCACGGCCGCCGCGCCCTCAACCACCGCTACCGCGTCTATGGCGGCGTCGCCCCCCGCGCCTGCGCCCGCCTGCGGCTGCGGGGGGGGCGGGGGGGGGGCGCCCCCCAATAAAGGCGGCAGCGGAGGCCACGGGGGACTGGTGGCGCTGGGGGGGGGGGGGGGAGTGGGGGGAGTGGGGGTGCTGGGGGCACTGGGAGCACTGGGGGTCCTGCAGGCACTGGGAGCACTGGGAGCACTGGGGCTCCTGCAGGCACTGGGAGCACTGGGAGCACTGCAGGCACTGGGAGCACTGGGAGCACTGGGGCTCCTGCAGGCACTGGGAGCACTGGGAGCACTGGGGCTCCTGCAGGCACTGGGAGCACTGGGAGCACTGCAGGCACTGGGAGCACTGGGGGCTCTGGGGCTCCTACAGGCACTGGGAGCACTGGGGGTCCTGGGGGCACTGGGGGTCCTGCAGGCACTGGGAGCACTGGGAGCACTGGGGGTCCTACAAGCACTGGGGGCACTGGGAGCACTGGGGCTCCTGCAGGCACTGGGAGCACTGCAGGCACTGGGAGCACTGGGAGCACTTGGGGCACTGGGAGCACTTGGGGCACTGGGAGCACTGGGGCTCCTACAGGCACTGGGAGCACTGGGAGCACTGCAGGCACTGGGAGCACTGGGAGCACTGCAGGCACTGGGAGCACTGGGGCTCCTGCAGGCACTGGGAGCACTGGGAGCACCGGGAGCACTGGGAGCACTGGGGCTCCTGCAGGCACTGGGAGCACTGGGGGCACTGGGAGCACTGGGGGTCCTGCAGGCACTGGGAGCACTGGGGCTCCTGCAGGCACTGGGAGCACTGGGGTTCCTGCAGGCACTGGGAGCACTGGGAGCACTGCAGGCACTGGGAGCACTGGGAGCACTGGGGGCTCTGGGGGTCCTGCAGGCACTGGGAGCACTGGGGGCACTGGGGCTCCTGCAGGCACTGGGAGCACTGGGGGTCCTGCAGGCACTGGGAGCACTGGGAGCACTGGGAGCACTGGGGGCACTGGGGGCACCGGGAGCACCGGGACCACCGGGGGCTCTCCGGGGCGGCGGCGCCTCAGGGCGCCCTCAGCACCCGCTACGCCCTCCACGGCCGCCGCGCCCTCAACCACCGCTACCGCGTCTATGGCGGCGTCGCCCCCCGCGCCTGCGCCCGCCTCCGGCTGCGGGGGGGGCGGGGGGGGGGCGCCCCCCAATAAAGGCGGCAGCGGAGGCCACGGGGGACTGGTGGCGCTGGGGGGGGGGGGGGAGTGGGGGGAGTGGGGGCGCTGGGGGTCCTGCAGGCACTGGGAGCACTGGGAGCACTGGGGCTCCTGCAGGCACTGGGAGCACTGGGAGCACTGGGGGTCCTGCAGGCACTGGGAGCACTGCAGGCACTGGGAGCACTGGGAGCACTGGGAGTGCTGCAGGCACTGGGAGCACTGGGAGCGCTGCAGGCACTGGGGGCACTGGGAGCACTGCAGGCACTGGGAGCACTGGGAGCACTGCAGGCACTGGGAGCACTGGGGCTCCTGCAGGCACTGGGAGCACTGCAGGCACTGGGAGCACTGGGGCTCCTGCAGGCACTGGGAGCACTGGGGTTCCTGCAGGCACTGGGAGCACTGGGAGCACTGCAGGCACTGGGAGCACTGGGAGCACTGGGGGCTCTGGGGGTCCTGCAGGCACTGGGAGCACTGGGAGCACTGGGGCTCCTGCAGGCACTGGGAGCACTGGGGCTCCTGCAGGCACTGGGACCACCGGGACCACCGGGAGCACCGGGACCACCGGGGGCTCTCCGGGGCGGCGGCGCCTCAGGGCGCCCTCAGCACCCGCTACGCCCTCCACGGCCGCCGCGCCCTCAACCACCGCTACCGCGTCTATGGCGGCGTCGCCCCCCGCGCCTGCGCCCGCCTGCGGCTGCGGGGGGGGCGGGGGGGGGGCGCCCCCCAATAAAGGCGGCAGCGGAGGCCACGGGGGACTGGTGGCGCTGGGGGGGGGGGGGGGAGTGGGGGTCCTGCAGGTACTGGGGGCACTGGGGGCTCTGGGGGCTCTGGGAGCACTGGGGCTCCTGCAGGCACTGGGAGCGCTGGGAGCACTGGGGCTCCTGCAGGCACTGGGAGCACTGGGGCTCCTGCAGGCACTGGGAGCACTGGGGGCACTGGGGGCACTGGGAGCACTGCAGGCACTGGGAGCACTGGGAGCACTGGGAGCACTGCAGGCACTGGGAGCACTGGGAGCACTGCAGGCACTGGGAGCACTGGGGCTCCTGCAGGCACTGGGAGCACTGCAGGCACTGGGAGCACTGGGGCTCCTGCAGGCACTGGGAGCACTGGGGTTCCTGCAGGCACTGGGAGCACTGGGAGCACTGCAGGCACTGGGAGCACTGGGAGCACTGGGGGCTCTGGGGGTCCTGCAGGCACTGGGAGCACTGGGAGCACTGGGGCTCCTGCAGGCACTGGGAGCACTGGGGCTCCTGCAGGCACTGGGACCACCGGGACCACCGGGACCACCGGGACCACCGGGGGCTCTCCGGGGCGGCGGCGCCTCAGGGCGCCCTCAGCACCCGCTACGCCCTCCACGGCCGCCGCGCCCTCAACCACCGCTACCGCGTCTATGGCGGCGTCGCCCCCCGCGCCTGCGCCCGCCTGCGGCTGCGGGGGGGGCGGGGGGGGGGCGCCCCCCAATAAAGGCGGCAGCGGAGGCCACGGGGGACTGGTGGCGCTGGGGGGGTGGGGGGAGTGGGGGGAGTGGGGGTGCTGGGGGTGCTGGGAGCACTGGGAGCACTGGGGGTGCTGGGAGCACTGGGAGCACTGGGGGTCCTGCAGGCACTGGGAGCACTGGGGCTCCTGCAGGCACTGGGAGCACTGGGAGCACTGCAGGCACTGGGAGCACTGGGAGCACTGGGGCTCCTGCAGGCACTGGGAGCACTGGGAGCACTGGGGCTCCTGCAGGCACTGGGAGCACTGGGAGCACTGCAGGCACTGGGAGCACTGGGGGCTCTGGGGCTCCTACAGGCACTGGGAGCACTGGGGGTCCTGGGGGCACTGGGGGTCCTGCAGGCACTGGGAGCACTGGGAGCACTGGGGGTCCTACAAGCACTGGGGGCACTGGGAGCACTGGGGCTCCTGCAGGCACTGGGAGCACTGCAGGCACTGGGAGCACTGGGAGCACTTGGGGCACTGGGAGCACTGGGGCTCCTACAGGCACTGGGAGCACTGGGAGCACTGCAGGCACTGGGAGCACTGGGAGCACTGCAGGCACTGGGAGCACTGGGGCTCCTGCAGGCACTGGGAGCACTGGGAGCACCGGGAGCACTGGGAGCACTGGGGCTCCTGCAGGCACTGGGAGCACTGGGGGCACTGGGAGCACTGGGGGTCCTGCAGGCACTGGGAGCACTGGGGCTCCTGCAGGCACTGGGAGCACTGGGGTTCCTGCAGGCACTGGGAGCACTGGGAGCACTGCAGGCACTGGGAGCACTGGGAGCACTGGGGGCTCTGGGGGTCCTGCAGGCACTGGGAGCACTGGGGGCACTGGGGCTCCTGCAGGCACTGGGAGCACTGGGGGTCCTGCAGGCACTGGGAGCACTGGGAGCACTGGGAGCACTGCAGGCACTGGGAGCACTGGGAGCACTGGGGGCACTGCAGGCACTGGGAGCACTGGGAGCACTGGGGCTCCTGCAGGCACTGGGAGCACTGCAGGCACTGGGAGCACTGGGAGCACTGGGAGCACTGGGGGCACTGCAGGCACTGGGAGCACTGGGAGCACTGGGGCTCCTGCAGGCACTGGGAGCACTGGGAGCATTGGGGGTCCTGCAGGCACTGGGAGCACTGGGGGCTCTGGGAGCACTGGGAGCACTGCAGGCACTGGGAGCACTGGGGGTCCTGCAGGCACTGGGAGCGCTGGGAGCACCGGGAGCACTGGGAGCACTGGGAGCACTGGGGCTCCTGCAGGTACTGGGAGCACTGGGGGTCCTGCAGGCACTGGGAGCACTGGGGCTCCTGCAGTCACTGGGAGCACTGGGAGCACTGGGAGCACTGGGGCTCCTGCAGGCACTGGGAGCACTGGGGGTCCTGCAGGCACTGGGAGCACTGGGAGCACTGCAGGCACTGGGAGCACTGGGGCTCCTGCAGGCACTGGGAGCACTGCAGGCACTGGGAGCACTGGGGCTCCTGCAGGCACTGGGAGCGCTGCAGGCACTGGGGGCACTGGGAGCACTGCAGGCACTGGGAGCACTGGGAGCATTGGGGGTCCTGCAGGCACTGGGAGCACTGGGGGCTCTGGGAGCACTGGGAGCACTGCAGGCACTGGGAGCACTGGGGGTCCTGCAGGCACTGGGAGCACCGGGACCACCGGGACCACCGGGACCACCGGGGGCTCTCCGGGGCGGCGGCGCCTCAGGGCGCCCTCAGCACCCGCTACGCCCTCCACGGCCGCCGCGCCCTCAACCACCGCTACCGCGTCTATGGCGGCGTCGCCCCCCGCGCCTGCGCCCGCCTGCGGCTGCGGGGGGGGCGGGGGGGGGGCGCCCCCCAATAAAGGCGGCAGCGGAGGCCACGGGGGACTGGTGGCGCTGGGGGGGGTGGGGGGAGTGGGGGGAGGGGGGGTGCTGGGGGTCCTGCAGGCACTGGGAGCACTGGGAGCACTGGGGCTCCTGCAGGCACTGGGAGCGCTGCAGGCACTGGGGGCACTGCAGGCACTGGGAGCACTGGGGGTCCTGGGAGCACTGGGAGCACTGGGGCTCCTGCAGGCACTGGGAGCACTGGGAGCACTGGGGGCTCTGGGGGTCCTGCAGGCACTGGGAGCACTGGGAGCACTGGGGCTCCTGCAGGCACTGGGAGCACTGGGGCTCCTGCAGGCACTGGGAGCACTGCAGGCACTGGGAGCACTGGGAGCACTGGGGGTCCTGCAGGCACTGGGAGCACTGCAGGCACTGGGAGCACTGGGGCTCCTGCAGGCACTGGGAGGACTGGGAGCACTGGGAGCACTGGGAGTGCTGGGAGCACTGCAGGCACTGGGAGCACTGGGAGCACTGGGGGTCCTGCAGGCACTGGGAGCACTGCAGGCACTGGGAGCACTGGGGCTCCTGCAGGCACTGGGAGCACTGGGAGCACTGGGAGCACTGGGAGTGCTGGGAGCACTGCAGGCACTGGGAGCACTGGGAGCACTGGGGGCACTGGGGGCACTGGGAGCACTGGGAGCACTGGGGCTCCTGCAGGCACTGGGAGCACTGGGAGCACTGGGGCTCCTGCAGGCACTGGGGCTCCTGCAGGCACTGGGAGCACTGGGAGCACTGGGGCTCCTGCAGGCACTGGGAGCACTGGGAGCACTGGGGGTCCTGCAGGCACTGGGAGCACTGGGGGCACTGGGAGCACTGCAGGCACTGGGAGCACTGGGAGCACTGGGAGCACTGGGGCTCCTACAGGCACTGGGAGCACTGGGAGCACTGGGAGCACTGGGAGCACTGGGAGCACTGCAGGCACTGGGAGCACTGGGAGCACTGGGAGCACTGGGGGCACTGGGGCTCCTGCAGGCACTGGGAGCACTGGGAGCACCGGGAGCACTGGGAGCACTGGGGGCACTGGGAGCACTGGGAGCACTGCAGGCACTGGGAGCACCGGGACCACCGGGAGCACCGGGACCACCGGGGGCTCTCCGGGGCGGCGGCGCCTCAGGGCGCCCTCAGCACCCGCTACGCCCTCCACGGCCGCCGCGCCCTCAACCACCGCTACCGCGTCTATGGCGGCGTCGCCCCCCGCGCCTGCGCCCGCCTGCGGCTGCGGGGGGGGCGGGGGGGGGGCGCCCCCCAATAAAGGCGGCAGCGGAGGCCACGGGGGACTGGTGGCGCTGGGGGGGGTGGGGGGAGTGGGGGGAGTGGGGGTGCTGGGGGCGCTGGGGGTGCTGGGGGGGCTGGGAGCACTGGGAGCACTGGGGGCACTGCAGGCACTGGGAGCACTGGGGGTCCTGCAGGCACTGGGAGCACTGGGGGTCCTGCAGGCACTGGGAGCACTGGGGGCACCGGGAGCACTGGGGCTCCTGCAGGCACTGGGAGCACTGGGAGCACTGGGGGCACTGGGAGCACTGCAGGCACTGGGAGCACTGGGAGCACCGGGAGCACTGGGAGCACTGGGGGTCCTGCAGGCACTGGGAGCACTGGGAGCACTGGGAGCGCTGCAGGCACTGGGGGCACTGGGGCTCCTGCAGGCACTGGGAGCACTGGGAGCACTGGGGCTCCTGCAGGCACTGGGGCTCCTGCAGGCACTGGGAGCACTGGGAGCACTGGGGCTCCTGCAGGCACTGGGAGCACTGGGAGCACTGGGGGTCCTGCAGGCACTGGGAGCACTGGGGGCACTGGGAGCACTGCAGGCACTGGGAGCACTGGGAGCACTGGGAGCACTGGGAGCACTGGGGCTCCTACAGGCACTGGGAGCACTGGGAGCACTGGGAGCACTGGGAGCACTGGGAGCACTGCAGGCACTGGGAGCACTGGGAGCACTGGGAGCACTGGGGGCACTGGGGCTCCTGCAGGCACTGGGAGCACTGGGAGCACCGGGAGCACTGGGAGCACTGGGGGCACTGGGAGCACTGGGAGCACTGCAGGCACTGGGAGCACCGGGACCACCGGGAGCACCGGGACCACCGGGGGCTCTCCGGGGCGGCGGCGCCTCAGGGCGCCCTCAGCACCCGCTACGCCCTCCACGGCCGCCGCGCCCTCAACCACCGCTACCGCGTCTATGGCGGCGTCGCCCCCCGCGCCTGCGCCCGCCTGCGGCTGCGGGGGGGGCGGGGGGGGGGCGCCCCCCAATAAAGGCGGCAGCGGAGGCCACGGGGGACTGGTGGCGCTGGGGGGGGGGGGGGGAGTGGGGGGAGGGGGGGTGCTGGGGGTCCTGCAGGCACTGGGAGCACTGGGAGCACTGGGGCTCCTGCAGGCACTGGGAGCGCTGCAGGCACTGGGGGCACTGCAGGCACTGGGAGCACTGGGGGTCCTGGGAGCACTGGGAGCACTGGGGCTCCTGCAGGCACTGGGAGCACTGGGAGCACTGGGGGCTCTGGGGGTCCTGCAGGCACTGGGAGCACTGGGAGCACTGGGGCTCCTGCAGGCACTGGGAGCACTGGGGCTCCTGCAGGCACTGGGAGCACTGCAGGCACTGGGAGCACTGGGAGCACTGGGGGTCCTGCAGGCACTGGGAGCACTGCAGGCACTGGGAGCACTGGGGCTCCTGCAGGCACTGGGAGCACTGGGAGCACTGGGAGCACTGGGAGCACTGGGAGCACCGGGAGCACCGGGACCACCGGGACCACCGGGGGCTCTCCGGGGCGGCGGCGCCTCAGGGCGCCCTCAGCACCCGCTACGCCCTCCACGGCCGCCGCGCCCTCAACCACCGCTACCGCGTCTATGGCGGCGTCGCCCCCCGCGCCTGCGCCCGCCTGCGGCTGCGGGGGGGGCGGGGGGGGGGCGCCCCCCAATAAAGGCGGCAGCGGAGGCCACGGGGGACTGGTGGCGCTGGGGGGGGTGGGGGGAGTGGGGGGAGTGGGGGTGCTGGGGGCGCTGGGGGTGCTGGGAGCACTGGGAGCACTGGGGGTCCTGCAGGCACTGGGGGCACTGCAGGCACTGGGAGCACTGGGAGCACTGGGGGCACTGGGAGCACTGGGAGCACCGGGGCTCCTGCAGGCACTGGGAGCACTGGGGGCACTGGGAGCACTGGGAGCACTGCAGGCACTGGGAGCACTGGGGCTCCTGCAGGCACTGGGAGCACTGGGAGCACTGGGGGTCCTGCAGGCACTGGGAGCACTGGGGCTCCTGCAGGCACTGGGAGCACTGGGAGCACTGCAGGCACTGGGAGCACTGGGAGCACCGGGACCACCGGGACCACCGGGACCACCGGGGGCTCTCCGGGGCGGCGGCGCCTCAGGGCGCCCTCAGCACCCGCTACGCCCTCCACGGCCGCCGCGCCCTCAACCACCGCTACCGCGTCTATGGCGGCGTCGCCCCCCGCGCCTGCGCCCGCCTGCGGCTGCGGGGGGGGCGGGGGGGGGGCGCCCCCCAATAAAGGCGGCAGCGGAGGCCACGGGGGACTGGTGGCGCTGGGGGGGTGGGGGGAGTGGGGGGAGTGGGGGGGCTGGGGGTGCTGGGGGCACTGGGAGCACTGGCGGTCCTGCAGGCACTGGGAGCACTGGGGGCACTGGGAGCACTGGGGCTCCTGCAGGCACTGGGAGCACTGGGGCTCCTGCAGGCACTGGGAGCACTGCAGGCACTGGGAGCACTGGGAGCACTGCAGGCACTGGGAGCACTGCGGGCACTGGGAGCACTGGGGGTCCTGCAGGCACTGGGGGCACTGGGAGCACTGGGAGCACTGGGAGCACCGGGAGCACTGGGGCTCCTGCAGGCACTGGGAGCACTGGGGCTCCTGCAGGCACTGGGGGCACTGGGAGCACTGGGGGTCCTACAGGCACTGGGGGCACTGGGAGCACTGGGGGTCCTGCAGGCACTGGGAGCACTGGGGGCTCTGGGGCTCCTGCAGGCACTGGGAGCACTGGGAGCACTGCAGGCACTGGGAGCACTGCAGGCACTGGGAGCACTGGGAGCACTGGGGGCACTGGGAGCACTGGGGGTCCTACAGGCACCGGGACCACCGGGACCACCGGGGGCTCTCCGGGGCGGCGGCGCCTCAGGGCGCCCTCAGCACCCGCTACGCCCTCCACGGCCGCCGCGCCCTCAACCACCGCTACCGCGTCTATGGCGGCGTCGCCCCCCGCGCCTGCGCCCGCCTGCGGCTGCGGGGGGGGCGGGGGGGGGGCGCCCCCCAATAAAGGCGGCAGCGGAGGCCACGGGGGACTGGTGGCGCTGGGGGGGTGGGGGGAGTGGGGGGAGGGGGGGTGCTGGGGGCGCTGGGGGTGCTGGGAGCACTGGGAGCACTGGGAGCGCTGCAGGCACTGGGAGCACTGGGGGCTCTGGGGCTCCTACAGGCACTGGGAGCACCGGGAGCACCGGGGGCACCGGGAGCACTGGGAGCACTGCAGGCACTGGGAGCACTGGGAGCGCTGCAGGCACTGGGAGCACTGCAGGCACTGGGAGCACTGGGGCTCCTGCAGGCACTGGGAGCACTGCAGGCACTGGGAGCACTCGGGCTCCTACAGGCACTGGGAGCACCGGGACCACCGGGAGCACCGGGACCACCGGGGGCTCTCCGGGGCGGCGGCGCCTCAGGGCGCCCTCAGCACCCGCTACGCCCTCCACGGCCGCCGCGCCCTCAACCACCGCTACCGCGTCTATGGCGGCGTCGCCCCCCGCGCCTGCGCCCGCCTGCGGCTGCGGGGGGGGCGGGGGGGGGGCGCCCCCCAATAAAGGCGGCAGCGGAGGCCACGGGGGACTGGTGGCGCTGGGGGGGGGGGGGGAGTGGGGGGAGTGGGGGGAGTGGGGGTGCTGGGGGCGCTGGGAGCACTGGGGCTCCTGCAGGCACTGGGAGCACTGGGAGCACTGGGGCTCCTGCAGGCACTGGGAGCACTGGGAGCACTGGGAGCACTGCAGGCACTGGGAGCACTGCAGGCACTGGGAGCACTGGGGCTCCTGCAGGCACTGGGAGCACTGGGAGCACTGCAGGCACTGGGAGCACTGGGAGCACTGGGGGCACTGCAGGCACTGGGAGCACTGGGAGCACTGCAGGCACTGGGAGCACTGGGAGCACCGGGAGCACTGGGAGCACCGGGACCACCGGGACCACCGGGGGCTCTCCGGGGCGGCGGCGCCTCAGGGCGCCCTCAGCACCCGCTACGCCCTCCACGGCCGCCGCGCCCTCAACCACCGCTACCGCGTCTATGGCGGCGTCGCCCCCCGCGCCTGCGCCCGCCTGCGGCTGCGGGGGGGGCGGGGGGGGGGCGCCCCCCAATAAAGGCGGCAGCGGAGGCCACGGGGGACTGGTGGCGCTGGGGGGGGTGGGGGGAGTGGGGGGAGTGGGGGTGCTGGGGGCACTGGGAGCACTGGGGCTCCTGCAGGCACTGGGAGCACTGGGAGCACTGGGGCTCCTGCAGGCACTGGGGGCACTGCAGGCACTGGGAGCACTGGGAGCACTGGGGCTCCTGCAGGCACTGGGAGCACTGGGAGCACTGGGAGCACTGCAGGCACTGGGAGCACTGCAGGCACTGGGAGCACTGGGGCTCCTGCAGGCACTGGGAGCACTGGGAGCACTGCAGGCACTGGGAGCACTGGGAGCACTGGGGGCACTGCAGGCACTGGGAGCACTGGGAGCACTGGGAGTGCTGCAGGCACTGGGAGCACTGGGAGCACTGGGGCTCCTGCAGGCACTGGGGGCACTGGGAGCACTGCAGGCACTGGGAGCACCGGGACCACCGGGAGCACCGGGAGCACCGGGGGCTCTCCGGGGCGGCGGCGCCTCAGGGCGCCCTCAGCACCCGCTACGCCCTCCACGGCCGCCGCGCCCTCAACCACCGCTACCGCGTCTATGGCGGCGTCGCCCCCCGCGCCTGCGCCCGCCTGCGGCTGCGGGGGGGGCGGGGGGGGGGCGCCCCCCAATAAAGGCGGCAGCGGAGGCCACGGGGGACTGGTGGCGCTGGGGGGGGGGGGGGAGTGGGGGGAGTGGGGGGAGTGGGGGTGCTGGGGGCGCTGGGAGCACTGGGGCTCCTGCAGGCACTGGGAGCACTGGGAGCACTGGGGCTCCTGCAGGCACTGGGGGCACTGCAGGCACTGGGAGCACTGGGAGCACTGGGGCTCCTGCAGGCACTGGGAGCACTGGGAGCACTGGGAGCACTGCAGGCACTGGGAGCACTGCAGGCACTGGGAGCACTGGGGCTCCTGCAGGCACTGGGAGCACTGGGAGCACTGCAGGCACTGGGAGCACTGGGAGCACTGGGGGCACTGCAGGCACTGGGAGCACTGGGAGCACTGGGAGTGCTGCAGGCACTGGGAGCACTGGGAGCACTGGGGCTCCTGCAGGCACTGGGGGCACTGGGAGCACTGCAGGCACTGGGAGCACCGGGACCACCGGGAGCACCGGGAGCACCGGGGGCTCTCCGGGGCGGCGGCGCCTCAGGGCGCCCTCAGCACCCGCTACGCCCTCCACGGCCGCCGCGCCCTCAACCACCGCTACCGCGTCTATGGCGGCGTCGCCCCCCGCGCCTGCGCCCGCCTGCGGCTGCGGGGGGGGCGGGGGGGGGGCGCCCCCCAATAAAGGCGGCAGCGGAGGCCACGGGGGACTGGTGGCGCTGGGGGGGGTGGGGGGAGTGGGGGGAGTGGGGGTGCTGGGGGCACTGGGAGCACTGGGGCTCCTGCAGGCACTGGGAGCACTGGGAGCACTGGGGCTCCTGCAGGCACTGGGGGCACTGCAGGCACTGGGAGCACTGGGAGCACTGGGGCTCCTGCAGGCACTGGGAGCACTGGGAGCACTGGGAGCACTGCAGGCACTGGGAGCACTGCAGGCACTGGGAGCACTGGGGCTCCTGCAGGCACTGGGAGCACTGGGAGCACTGCAGGCACTGGGAGCACTGGGAGCACTGCAGGCACTGGGAGCACCGGGACCACCGGGAGCACCGGGACCACCGGGGGCTCTCCGGGGCGGCGGCGCCTCAGGGCGCCCTCAGCACCCGCTACGCCCTCCACGGCCGCCGCGCCCTCAACCACCGCTACCGCGTCTATGGCGGCGTCGCCCCCCGCGCCTGCGCCCGCCTGCGGCTGCGGGGGGGGCGGGGGGGGGGCGCCCCCCAATAAAGGCGGCAGCGGAGGCCACGGGGGGCTGGTGGCGCTGGGGGGGGTGGGGGGAGTGGGGGGAGTGGGGGTGCTGGGGGCGCTGGGGGTGCTGGGGGGGCTGGGAGCACTGGGAGCACTGGGGGCACTGCAGGCACTGGGAGCACTGGGGGTCCTGCAGGCACTGGGAGCACTGGGGGTCCTGCAGGCACTGGGAGCACTGGGGGCACCGGGAGCACTGGGGCTCCTGCAGGCACTGGGAGCACTGGGAGCACTGGGGGCACTGGGAGCACTGCAGGCACTGGGAGCACTGGGAGCACTGGGGGCACTGGGAGCACTGGGGGCACTGGGAGCACCGGGAGCACTGGGAGTACTGCAGGCACTGGGAGCACTGGGAGCACTGGGGCTCCTGCAGGCACTGGGAGCACTGGGGCTCCTGCAGGCACTGGGAGCACCGGGAGCACCGGGAGCACTGGGGCTCCTGCAGGCACTGGGAGCACTGGGGGTCCTGCAGGCACTGGGAGCACTGGGAGCACTGGGGCTCCTGCAGGCACTGGGAGCACTGGGAGCACCGGGAGCACTGCAGGCACTGGGAGCACTGGGGCTCCTGCAGGCACTGGGAGCACTGGGAGCACTGGGGGCACCGGGAGCACTGGGAGCACCGGGAGCACTGGGAGCACTGCAGGCACTGGGAGCACTGGGAGCACCGGGAGCACCGGGACCACCGGGGGCACCGGGGGCTCTCCGGGGCGGCGGCGCCTCAGGGCGCCCTCAGCACCCGCTACGCCCTCCACGGCCGCCGCGCCCTCAACCACCGCTACCGCGTCTATGGCGGCGTCGCCCCCCGCGCCTGCGCCCGCCTGCGGCTGCGGGGGGGGCGGGGGGGGGGCGCCCCCCAATAAAGGCGGCAGCGGAGGCCACGGGGGGCTGGTGGCGCTGGGGGGGGGGGGGGAGTGGGGGGAGTGGGGGTGCTGGGGGCTCCTGCAGGCACTGGGAGCACTGGGGGCACTGGGAGCACTGGGAGCACTGGGGGCACTGGGAGCACTGGGAGCACTGGGGGCACTGGGGGCACTGGGAGCACTGGGAGCACTGGGAGCACTGCAGGCACTGGGGGCACTGGGGGCACTGCAGGCACTGGGAGCACTGGGGGCACTGGGAGCACTGGGAGCACTGGGAGCACTGCAGGCACTGGGGGCACTGGGGGCACTGCAGGCACTGGGAGCACTGGGAGCACTGGGGCTCCTGCAGGCACTGGGAGCACTGGGAGCACTGCAGGCACTGGGAGCACTGAGAGCACTGGGGGTCCTGCAGGCACTGGGTGCACTGGGAGCACTGGGAGCACTGGGGGCACTGGGAGCACTGGGAGCACTGGGAGCACTGGGAGCACTGGGAGCACTGGGGGCACTGGGAGCACTGGGAGCACTGGGAGCACTGCAGGCACTGGGGGCACTGGGGGCACTGCAGGCACTGGGAGCACTGGGGGCACTGGGAGCACTGGGAGCACTGGGAGCACTGCAGGCACTGGGGGCACTGGGGGCACTGCAGGCACTGGGAGCACTGGGAGCACTGGGGCTCCTGCAGGCACTGGGAGCACTGGGAGCACTGCAGGCACTGGGAGCACTGAGAGCACTGCGGGTCCTGCAGGCACTGGGTGCACTGGGAGCACTGGGAGCACTGGGGGCACTGGGAGCACTGGGAGCACTGCAGGCACTGGGAGCACTGGGAGCACCGGGAGCACTGGGAGCGCTGCAGGCACTGGGGGCACTGGGGGTCCTGCAGACACTGGGAGCACTGCAGGCACTGGGGGTCCTGCAGGCACTGGGAGCACTGGGAGCACTGGGGCTCCTGCAGGCACTGGGAGCACTGGGAGCACTGCAGGCACTGGGAGCACTGGGGGTCCTGCAGGCACTGGGAGCACTGGGAGCACTGCAGGCACTGGGAGCACTGGGAGCACTGGGGGCACTGGGAGCACTGGGAGCACTGGGAGCACTGCAGGCACTGGGGGCACTGGGGGCACTGCAGGCACTGGGAGCACTGGGGGCACTGGGAGCACTGGGAGCACTGGGAGCACTGCAGGCACTGGGGGCACTGGGGGCACTGCAGGCACTGGGAGCACTGGGAGCACTGGGGCTCCTGCAGGCACTGGGAGCACTGGGAGCACTGCAGGCACTGGGAGCACTGAGAGCACTGGGGGTCCTGCAGGCACTGGGTGCACTGGGAGCACTGGGAGCACTGGGGGCACTGGGAGCACTGGGAGCACTGCAGGCACTGGGAGCACTGGGAGCACCGGGAGCACTGGGAGCGCTGCAGGCACTGGGGGCACTGGGGGTCCTGCAGACACTGGGAGCACTGCAGGCACTGGGGCTCCTGCAGGCACTGGGAGCACCGGGACCACCGGGACCACCGGGAGCACCGGGACCACCGGGGGCTCTCCGGGGCGGCGGCGCCTCAGGGCGCCCTCAGCACCCGCTACGCCCTCCACGGCCGCCGCGCCCTCAACCACCGCTACCGCGTCTATGGCGGCGTCGCCCCCCGCGCCTGCGCCCGCCTGCGGCTGCGGGGGGGGCGGGGGGGGGGCGCCCCCCAATAAAGGCGGCAGCGGAGGCCACGGGGGACTGGTGGCGCTGGGGGGGGTGGGGGGAGTGGGGGGAGTGGGGGTGCTGGGGGCACTGGGAGCACTGGGGCTCCTGCAGGCACTGGGAGCACTGGGAGCACTGGGGCTCCTGCAGGCACTGGGGGCACTGCAGGCACTGGGAGCACTGGGAGCACTGGGGCTCCTGCAGGCACTGGGAGCACTGGGAGCACTGGGAGCACTGCAGGCACTGGGAGCACTGCAGGCACTGGGAGCACTGGGGCTCCTGCAGGCACTGGGAGCACTGGGAGCACTGCAGGCACTGGGAGCACTGGGAGCACTGGGGGCACTGCAGGCACTGGGAGCACTGGGAGCACTGGGAGTGCTGCAGGCACTGGGAGCACTGGGAGCACTGGGGCTCCTGCAGGCACTGGGGGCACTGGGAGCACTGCAGGCACTGGGAGCACCGGGACCACCGGGAGCACCGGGAGCACCGGGGGCTCTCCGGGGCGGCGGCGCCTCAGGGCGCCCTCAGCACCCGCTACGCCCTCCACGGCCGCCGCGCCCTCAACCACCGCTACCGCGTCTATGGCGGCGTCGCCCCCCGCGCCTGCGCCCGCCTGCGGCTGCGGGGGGGGCGGGGGGGGGGCGCCCCCCAATAAAGGCGGCAGCGGAGGCCACGGGGGACTGGTGGCGCTGGGGGGGGTGGGGGGAGTGGGGGGAGTGGGGGTGCTGGGGGCACTGGGAGCACTGGGGCTCCTGCAGGCACTGGGAGCACTGGGAGCACTGGGGCTCCTGCAGGCACTGGGGGCACTGCAGGCACTGGGAGCACTGGGAGCACTGGGGCTCCTGCAGGCACTGGGAGCACTGGGGCTCCTGCAGGCACTGGGAGCACTGGGAGCACTGGGAGCACTGGGGCTCCTGCAGGCACTGGGAGCACTGGGGGCACTGGGAGTGCTGCAGGCACTGGGGCTCCTACAGGCACTGGGAGCACTGGGAGCACTGCAGGCACTGGGAGCACTGGGAGCACTGCAGGCACTGGGAGCACTGGGAGCACTGGGGGCACTGCAGGCACTGGGAGCACTGGGAGCACTGGGAGTGCTGCAGGCACTGGGAGCACTGGGAGCACTGGGGCTCCTGCAGGCACTGGGGGCACTGGGAGCACTGCAGGCACTGGGAGCACTGGGGCTCCTGCAGGCACTGGGGGCACTGGGAGCACTGGGAGCACTGGGGCTCCTGCAGGCACTGGGAGCACTGGGAGCACTGGGGCTCCTGCAGGCACTGGGAGCACCGGGAGCACTGGGAGCACCGGGACCACCGGGAGCACCGGGAGCACCGGGGGCTCTCCGGGGCGGCGGCGCCTCAGGGCGCCCTCAGCACCCGCTACGCCCTCCACGGCCGCCGCGCCCTCAACCACCGCTACCGCGTCTATGGCGGCGTCGCCCCCCGCGCCTGCGCCCGCCTGCGGCTGCGGGGGGGGCGGGGGGGGGGCGCCCCCCAATAAAGGCGGCAGCGGAGGCCACGGGGGACTGGTGGCGCTGGGGGGGGGGGGGGGAGTGGGGGCGCTGGGGGTGCTGGGGGCGCTGGGGGTGCTGGGGGGGCTGGGGGCACTGCAGGCACTGGGAGCACTGGGAGCACTGCAGGCACTGGGAGCACTGGGGCTCCTACAGGCACTGGGAGCACTGGGAGTGCTGCAGGCACTGGGAGCACTGGGAGCACTGGGGCTCCTGCAGGCACTGGGAGCACTGGGAGCACTGCAGGCACTGGGAGCACTGGGAGCACTGGGGCTCCTGCAGGCACTGGGAGCACTGGGGCTCCTGCAGGCACTGGGAGCACTGGGAGCACTGGGAGCACTGGGGCTCCTGCAGGCACTGGGAGCACTGGGGGCACTGGGAGTGCTGCAGGCACTGGGGCTCCTACAGGCACTGGGAGCACTGGGAGCACTGCAGGCACTGGGAGCACTGGGAGCACTGCAGGCACTGGGAGCACTGGGAGCACTGGGGGCACTGCAGGCACTGGGAGCACTGGGAGCACTGGGAGTGCTGCAGGCACTGGGAGCACTGGGAGCACTGGGGCTCCTGCAGGCACTGGGGGCACTGGGAGCACTGCAGGCACTGGGAGCACTGGGGCTCCTGCAGGCACTGGGGGCACTGGGAGCACTGGGAGCACTGGGGCTCCTGCAGGCACTGGGAGCACTGGGAGCACTGGGGCTCCTGCAGGCACTGGGAGCACCGGGAGCACTGGGAGCACCGGGACCACCGGGAGCACCGGGAGCACCGGGGGCTCTCCGGGGCGGCGGCGCCTCAGGGCGCCCTCAGCACCCGCTACGCCCTCCACGGCCGCCGCGCCCTCAACCACCGCTACCGCGTCTATGGCGGCGTCGCCCCCCGCGCCTGCGCCCGCCTGCGGCTGCGGGGGGGGCGGGGGGGGGGCGCCCCCCAATAAAGGCGGCAGCGGAGGCCACGGGGGACTGGTGGCGCTGGGGGGGGTGGGGGGAGTGGGGGGAGTGGGGGTGCTGGGGGCGCTGGGAGTACTGGGGGTGCTGGGAGCACTGGGAGCACTGCAGGCACTGGGAGCACCGGGAGCACTGCAGGCACTGGGAGCACTGGGAGCACTGGGGCTCCTGCAGGCACTGGGAGCACTGGGGCTCCTGCAGGCACTGGGAGCACTGGGAGCACTGGGAGCACTGGGGCTCCTGCAGGCACTGGGAGCACTGGGGGCACTGGGAGTGCTGCAGGCACTGGGGCTCCTACAGGCACTGGGAGCACTGGGAGCACTGCAGGCACTGGGAGCACTGGGAGCACTGCAGGCACTGGGAGCACTGGGAGCACTGGGGGCACTGCAGGCACTGGGAGCACTGGGAGCACTGGGAGTGCTGCAGGCACTGGGAGCACTGGGAGCACTGGGGCTCCTGCAGGCACTGGGGGCACTGGGAGCACTGCAGGCACTGGGAGCACTGGGGCTCCTGCAGGCACTGGGGGCACTGGGAGCACTGGGAGCACTGGGGCTCCTGCAGGCACTGGGAGCACTGGGAGCACTGGGGCTCCTGCAGGCACTGGGAGCACCGGGAGCACTGGGAGCACCGGGACCACCGGGAGCACCGGGAGCACCGGGGGCTCTCCGGGGCGGCGGCGCCTCAGGGCGCCCTCAGCACCCGCTACGCCCTCCACGGCCGCCGCGCCCTCAACCACCGCTACCGCGTCTATGGCGGCGTCGCCCCCCGCGCCTGCGCCCGCCTGCGGCTGCGGGGGGGGCGGGGGGGGGGCGCCCCCCAATAAAGGCGGCAGCGGAGGCCACGGGGGACTGGTGGCGCTGGGGGGGGTGGGGGGAGTGGGGGGAGTGGGGGTGCTGGGGGCGCTGGGAGTACTGGGGGTGCTGGGAGCACTGGGAGCACTGCAGGCACTGGGAGCACCGGGAGCACTGCAGGCACTGGGAGCACTGGGAGCACTGGGGCTCCTGCAGGCACTGGGAGCACTGGGGCTCCTGCAGGCACTGGGAGCACTGGGAGCACTGGGAGCACTGGGGCTCCTGCAGGCACTGGGAGCACTGGGGGCACTGGGAGTGCTGCAGGCACTGGGGCTCCTACAGGCACTGGGAGCACTGGGAGCACTGCAGGCACTGGGAGCACTGGGAGCACTGCAGGCACTGGGAGCACTGGGAGCACTGGGGGCACTGCAGGCACTGGGAGCACTGGGAGCACTGGGAGTGCTGCAGGCACTGGGAGCACTGGGAGCACTGGGGCTCCTGCAGGCACTGGGGGCACTGGGAGCACTGCAGGCACTGGGAGCACTGGGGCTCCTGCAGGCACTGGGGGCACTGGGAGCACTGGGAGCACTGGGGCTCCTGCAGGCACTGGGAGCACTGGGAGCACTGGGGCTCCTGCAGGCACTGGGAGCACCGGGAGCACTGGGAGCACCGGGACCACCGGGAGCACCGGGAGCACCGGGGGCTCTCCGGGGCGGCGGCGCCTCAGGGCGCCCTCAGCACCCGCTACGCCCTCCACGGCCGCCGCGCCCTCAACCACCGCTACCGCGTCTATGGCGGCGTCGCCCCCCGCGCCTGCGCCCGCCTGCGGCTGCGGGGGGGGCGGGGGGGGGGCGCCCCCCAATAAAGGCGGCAGCGGAGGCCACGGGGGACTGGTGGCGCTGGGGGGGGTGGGGGGAGTGGGGGGAGTGGGGGTGCTGGGGGCGCTGGGAGTACTGGGGGTGCTGGGAGCACTGGGAGCACTGCAGGCACTGGGAGCACTGGGAGCACTGGGGCTCCTGCAGGCACTGGGAGCACTGGGGCTCCTGCAGGCACTGGGAGCACTGGGAGCACTGGGAGCACTGGGGCTCCTGCAGGCACTGGGAGCACTGGGGGCACTGGGAGTGCTGCAGGCACTGGGGCTCCTACAGGCACTGGGAGCACTGGGAGCACTGCAGGCACTGGGAGCACTGGGAGCACTGCAGGCACTGGGAGCACTGGGAGCACTGGGGGCACTGCAGGCACTGGGAGCACTGGGAGCACTGGGAGTGCTGCAGGCACTGGGAGCACTGGGAGCACTGGGGCTCCTGCAGGCACTGGGGGCACTGGGAGCACTGCAGGCACTGGGAGCACTGGGGCTCCTGCAGGCACTGGGGGCACTGGGAGCACTGGGAGCACTGGGGCTCCTGCAGGCACTGGGAGCACTGGGAGCACTGGGGCTCCTGCAGGCACTGGGAGCACCGGGAGCACTGGGAGCACCGGGACCACCGGGAGCACCGGGAGCACCGGGGGCTCTCCGGGGCGGCGGCGCCTCAGGGCGCCCTCAGCACCCGCTACGCCCTCCACGGCCGCCGCGCCCTCAACCACCGCTACCGCGTCTATGGCGGCGTCGCCCCCCGCGCCTGCGCCCGCCTGCGGCTGCGGGGGGGGCGGGGGGGGGGCGCCCCCCAATAAAGGCGGCAGCGGAGGCCACGGGGGACTGGTGGCGCTGGGGGGGGTGGGGGGAGTGGGGGGAGTGGGGGTGCTGGGGGCGCTGGGAGTACTGGGGGTGCTGGGAGCACTGGGAGCACTGCAGGCACTGGGAGCACCGGGAGCACTGCAGGCACTGGGAGCACTGGGAGCACTGGGGCTCCTGCAGGCACTGGGAGCACTGGGGCTCCTGCAGGCACTGGGAGCACTGGGAGCACTGGGGCTCCTGCAGGCACTGGGAGCACTGGGGGCACTGGGAGTGCTGCAGGCACTGGGGCTCCTACAGGCACTGGGAGCACTGGGAGCACTGCAGGCACTGGGAGCACTGGGAGCACTGCAGGCACTGGGAGCACTGGGAGCACTGGGGGCACTGCAGGCACTGGGAGCACTGGGAGCACTGGGAGTGCTGCAGGCACTGGGAGCACTGGGAGCACTGGGGCTCCTGCAGGCACTGGGGGCACTGGGAGCACTGCAGGCACTGGGAGCACTGGGGCTCCTGCAGGCACTGGGGGCACTGGGAGCACTGGGAGCACTGGGGCTCCTGCAGGCACTGGGAGCACTGGGAGCACTGGGGCTCCTGCAGGCACTGGGAGCACCGGGAGCACTGGGAGCACCGGGACCACCGGGAGCACCGGGAGCACCGGGGGCTCTCCGGGGCGGCGGCGCCTCAGGGCGCCCTCAGCACCCGCTACGCCCTCCACGGCCGCCGCGCCCTCAACCACCGCTACCGCGTCTATGGCGGCGTCGCCCCCCGCGCCTGCGCCCGCCTGCGGCTGCGGGGGGGGCGGGGGGGGGGCGCCCCCCAATAAAGGCGGCAGCGGAGGCCACGGGGGACTGGTGGCGCTGGGGGGGGTGGGGGGAGTGGGGGGAGTGGGGGTGCTGGGGGCGCTGGGAGTACTGGGGGTGCTGGGAGCACTGGGAGCACTGCAGGCACTGGGAGCACCGGGAGCACTGCAGGCACTGGGAGCACTGGGAGCACTGGGGCTCCTGCAGGCACTGGGAGCACTGGGGCTCCTGCAGGCACTGGGAGCACTGGGAGCACTGGGAGCACTGGGGCTCCTGCAGGCACTGGGAGCACTGGGGGCACTGGGAGTGCTGCAGGCACTGGGGCTCCTACAGGCACTGGGAGCACTGGGAGCACTGCAGGCACTGGGAGCACTGGGAGCACTGCAGGCACTGGGAGCACTGGGAGCACTGGGGGCACTGCAGGCACTGGGAGCACTGGGAGCACTGGGAGTGCTGCAGGCACTGGGAGCACTGGGAGCACTGGGGCTCCTGCAGGCACTGGGGGCACTGGGAGCACTGCAGGCACTGGGAGCACTGGGGCTCCTGCAGGCACTGGGGGCACTGGGAGCACTGGGAGCACTGGGGCTCCTGCAGGCACTGGGAGCACTGGGAGCACTGGGGCTCCTGCAGGCACTGGGAGCACCGGGAGCACTGGGAGCACCGGGACCACCGGGAGCACCGGGAGCACCGGGGGCTCTCCGGGGCGGCGGCGCCTCAGGGCGCCCTCAGCACCCGCTACGCCCTCCACGGCCGCCGCGCCCTCAACCACCGCTACCGCGTCTATGGCGGCGTCGCCCCCCGCGCCTGCGCCCGCCTGCGGCTGCGGGGGGGGCGGGGGGGGGGCGCCCCCCAATAAAGGCGGCAGCGGAGGCCACGGGGGACTGGTGGCGCTGGGGGGGGGGGGGGAGTGGGGGGAGTGGGGGTGCTGGGGGCGCTGGGAGTACTGGGGGTGCTGGGAGCACTGGGAGCACTGCAGGCACTGGGAGCACTGGGAGCACTGGGGCTCCTGCAGGCACTGGGAGCACTGGGGCTCCTGCAGGCACTGGGAGCACTGGGAGCACTGGGAGCACTGGGGCTCCTGCAGGCACTGGGAGCACTGGGGGCACTGGGAGTGCTGCAGGCACTGGGGCTCCTACAGGCACTGGGAGCACTGGGAGCACTGCAGGCACTGGGAGCACTGGGAGCACTGCAGGCACTGGGAGCACTGGGAGCACTGGGGGCACTGCAGGCACTGGGAGCACTGGGAGCACTGGGAGTGCTGCAGGCACTGGGAGCACTGGGAGCACTGGGGCTCCTGCAGGCACTGGGGGCACTGGGAGCACTGCAGGCACTGGGAGCACTGGGGCTCCTGCAGGCACTGGGGGCACTGGGAGCACTGGGAGCACTGGGGCTCCTGCAGGCACTGGGAGCACTGGGAGCACTGGGGCTCCTGCAGGCACTGGGAGCACCGGGAGCACTGGGAGCACCGGGACCACCGGGAGCACCGGGAGCACCGGGGGCTCTCCGGGGCGGCGGCGCCTCAGGGCGCCCTCAGCACCCGCTACGCCCTCCACGGCCGCCGCGCCCTCAACCACCGCTACCGCGTCTATGGCGGCGTCGCCCCCCGCGCCTGCGCCCGCCTGCGGCTGCGGGGGGGGCGGGGGGGGGGCGCCCCCCAATAAAGGCGGCAGCGGAGGCCACGGGGGACTGGTGGCGCTGGGGGGGTGGGGGGAGTGGGGGGAGTGGGGGTGCTGGGGGCGCTGGAGTACTGGGGTGCTGGGAGCACTGGGAGCACTGCAGGCACTGGGAGCACCGGGAGCACTGCAGGCACTGGGAGCACTGGGAGCACTGGGGCTCCTGCAGGCACTGGGAGCACTGGGGCTCCTGCAGGCACTGGGAGCACTGGGAGCACTGGGAGCACTGGGGCTCCTGCAGGCACTGGGAGCACTGGGGGCACTGGGAGTGCTGCAGGCACTGGGGCTCCTACAGGCACTGGGAGCACTGGGAGCACTGCAGGCACTGGGAGCACTGGGAGCACTGCAGGCACTGGGAGCACTGGGAGCACTGGGGGCACTGCAGGCACTGGGAGCACTGGGAGCACTGGGAGTGCTGCAGGCACTGGGAGCACTGGGAGCACTGGGGCTCCTGCAGGCACTGGGGCACTGGGAGCACTGCAGGCACTGGA
>NW_028127315.1:0-50627 GCF_965231255.1 Vanellus vanellus
GCTTTTGCTGCCACAGCAAAGGTGCCAGCGGGGAAAAGTAATGCTGGTTCTCACTGCCTCCTGGAACCCTTTCAAATGCCACAGACAATTTGGCCCTTTCTGCTTTCTTGCGGACTCCATCCTCAAAAGCACCTGTTTTTGCTTTCGGCAGCCTCCGGAGCAAAAAGACAAACGTCCAGCTTTTGCTGCCACAACAAAGGTGCCAGCGGGGAAAAGTAATGCTGGTTCTCACTGCCTCCTGGAACCCTTTCAAATGCCCCAGACAATTTGGCCCTCTCTGCTTTCCTGCGGACTCCATCCTCAAAAGCACCTGTTTTCGCTTTCGGCAGCCTCCGGAGCAAAAAAGACAAACGTCCAGCTTTTGCTGCCACAGCAAACGTGCCAGCAGGGAAAAGTAATGCTGGTTCTCACTGCCTCCTGGAACTCCTTCAAATGCCCCAGACAATTTGGCTCTCTCTGCTTTCCTGCGGACTCCATCCTCAAAAGCACCTGTTTTCGCTTTCGGCAACCTCCGGAGCAAAAAAGACAAACGTCCAGCTTTTGCTGCCACAGCAAAGGTGCCAGCGGGGAAAAGTAATGCTGGTTCTCACTGCCTCCTGGAACCCTTTCAAATGCCCCAGACAATTTGGCCCTCTCTGCTTTCCTGCGGACTCCATCCTCAAAAGCAGCTGTTTTCGCTTTCGGCAGCCTCCGGAGCAAAAAAGACAAACATCCAGCTTTTGCTGCCACAACAAAGGTGCCAGCGGGGAAAAGTAATGCTGGTTCTCACTGCCTCCTGGAACCCTTTCAAATGCCCCAGACAATTTGGCCCTCTCTGCTTTCCTGCGGACTCCATCCTCAAAAGCACCTGTTTTCGCTTTCGGCAGCCTCCGGAGCAAAAAAGACAAACGTCCAGCTTTTGCTGCCACAGCAAACGTGCCAGCGGGGAAAAGTAATGCTGGTTCTCACTGCCTCCTGGAACTCCTTCAAATGCCACAGACAATTTGGCTCTCTCTGCTTTCCTGCGGACTCCATCCTCAAAAGCAGCTGTTTTCGCTTTCGGCAGCCTCCGGAGCAAAAAAGACAAACGTCCAGCTTTTGCTGCCACAGCAAAGGTGCCAGCGGGGAAAAGTAATGCTGGTTCTCACTGCCTCCTGGAACCCTTTCAAATGCCACAGACAATTTGGCCCTCTCTGCTTTCCTGCGGACTCCATCCTCAAAAGCACCTGTTTTCGCTTTCGGCAACCTCCGGAGCAAAAAAGACAAACGTCCAGCTTTTGCTGCGACAGCAAAGGTGCCAGCGGGGAAAAGTAATGCTGGTTCTCACTGCCTCCTGGAACCCTTTCAAATGCCCCAGACAATTTGGCCCTCTCTGCTTTCCTGCGGACTCTATCCTCAAAAGCGCCTTTTTTCACTTTCGGCGCCCTCCGGTGGTAAAAAGACAAACGTCCAGCTTTTGCTGCCGCAGCAAAGGTGCCAGCGGGGAAAAGTAATGCTGGTCCTCACTGCCTCCTGGAACCTCTTTAAATGCCAAAGACAATTTGGCCCTCTCTGCTTTCCTGCGGACTCCATCATCAAAAGCACCTGTTTTCGCTTTCGGCAACCTCCGGAGCAAAAAAGACAAACGTCCAGCTTTTGCTGCCACAGCAAAGGTGCCAGCGGGGAAAAGTAATGCTGGTTCTCACTGCCTCCTGGAACCCTTTCAAATGCCACAGACAATTTGGCCCTCTCTGCTTTCCTGCGGACTCCATCCTCAAAAGAACCTATTTTTGCTTTCGGCGCCCTCCGGAGCAAAAAAGACAAACGTCCAGCTTTTGCTGCCACAGCAAAGGTACCAGCGGGGAAAAGTAATGCTGGTTCTCACTGCCTCCTGGAACCTCTTCAAATGCCACAGACAATTTGGCCCTCCCTGCTTTCCTGCGGACTCCATCCTCAAAAGCACCTGTTTTCGCTTTCGGCAACCTCCGGAGCAAAAAAGACAAACGTCCAGCTTTTGCTGCCACAGCAAAGGTGCTAGCGGGGAAAAGTAATGCTGGTTCTCACTGCCTCCTGGAACCCTTTCAAATGCCACAGACAATTTGGCCCTCTCTGCTTTCCTGCGGACTCTATCCTCAAAAGCGCCTTTTTTCACTTTCGGCGCCCTCCGGTGGTAAAAAGACAAACGTCCAGCTTTTGCTGCCGCAGCAAAGGTGCCAGCGGGGAAAAGTAATGCTGGTCCTCACTGCCTCCTGGAACCTCTTTAAATGCCAAAGACAATTTGGCCCTCTCTGCTTTCCTGCGGACTCCATCATCAAAAGCACCTGTTTTCGCTTTCGGCAACCTCCGGAGCAAAAAAGACAAACGTCCAGCTTTTGCTGCCACAGCAAAGGTGCCAGCGGGGAAAAGTAATGCTGGTTCTCACTGCCTCCTGGAACCCTTTCAAATGCCACAGACAATTTGGCCCTCTCTGCTTTCCTGCGGACTCCATCCTCAAAAGAACCTATTTTTGCTTTCGGCGCCCTCCGGAGCAAAAAAGACAAACGTCCAGCTTTTGCTGCCACAGCAAAGGTACCAGCGGGGAAAAGTAATGCTGGTTCTCACTGCCTCCTGGAACCTCTTCAAATGCCACAGACAATTTGGCCCTCCCTGCTTTCCTGCGGACTCCATCCTCAAAAGCACCTGTTTTCGCTTTCGGCAGCCTCCGGAGCAAAAAAGACAAACGTCCAGCTTTTGCTGCCACAGCAAAGGTGCCAGCGGGGAAAAGTAATGCTGGTTCTCACTGCCTCCTGGAACCCTTTCAAATGCCACAGACAATTTGGCCCTCTCTGCTTTCCTGCGGACTCTATCCTCAAAAGCGCCTTTTTTCACTTTCGGCGCCCTCCGGTGGTAAAAAGACAAACGTCCAGCTTTTGCTGCCGCAGCAAAGGTGCCAGCGGGGAAAAGTAATGCTGGTCCTCACTGCCTCCTGGAACCTCTTTAAATGCCAAAGACAATTTGGCCCTCTCTGCTTTCCTGCGGACTCCATCATCAAAAGCACCTGTTTTCGCTTTCGGCAGCCTCCGGAGCAAAAAAGACAAACGTCCAGCTTTTGCTGCCACAGCAAAGGTGCCAGCGGGGAAAAGTAATGCTGGTTCTCACTGCCTCCTGGAACCCTTTCAAATGCCACAGACAATTTGGCCCTCTCTGCTTTCCTGCGGACTCCATCCTCAAAAGAACCTATTTTCGCTTTCGGCAGCCTCCGGAGCAAAAAAGACAAACGTCCAGCTTTTGCTGCCACAGCAAAGGTGCCAGCGGGGAAAAGTAATGCTGGTTCTCACTGCCTCCTGGAACCCTTTCAAATGCCCCAGACAATTTGGCCCTCTCTGCTTTCCTGCGGACTCCATCCTCAAAAGCACCTGTTTTCGCTTTCGGCAGCCTCCGGAGCAAAAAAGACAAACGTCCAGCTTTTGCTGCCACAGCAAAGGTGCCAGCGGGGAAAAGTAATGCTGGTTCTCACTGCCTCCTGGAACCCTTTCAAATGTCACAGACAATTTGGCCCTCTCTGCTTTGCTGCGGACTCCATCCTCAAAAGCAGCTGTTTTCGCTTTCGGCAGCCTCCGGAGCAAAAAAGACAAACGTCCAGCTTTTGCTGCCACAGCAAAGGTGCCAGCGGGGAAAAGTAATGCTGGTTCTCACTGCCTCCTGGAACCCTTTCAAATGCCCCAGACAATTTGGCCCTCTCTGCTTTCCTGCGGACTCTATCCTCAAAAGCGCCTTTTTTCACTTTCGGCGCCCTCCGGTGGTAAAAAGACAAACGTCCAGCTTTTGCTGCCGCAGCAAAGGTGCCAGCGGGGAAAAGTAATGCTGGTCCTCACTGCCTCCTGGAACCTCTTTAAATGCCAAAGACAATTTGGCCCTCTCTGCTTTCCTGCGGACTCCATCATCAAAAGCACCTGTTTTCGCTTTCGGCAGCCTCCGGAGCAAAAAAGACAAACGTCCAGCTTTTGCTGCCACAGCAAACGTGCCAGCGGGGAAAAGTAATGCTGGTTCTCACTGCCTCCTGGAACTCCTTCAAATGCCCCAGACAATTTGGCTCTCTCTGCTTTCCTGCGGACTCCATCCTCAAAAGCAGCTGTTTTCGCTTTCGGCAGCCTCCGGAGCAAAAAAGACAAACGTCCAGCTTTTGCTGCCACAGCAAAGGTGCCAGCGGGGAAAAGTAATGCTGGTTCTCACTGCCTCCTGGAACCCTTTCAAATGCCACAGACAATTTGGCCCTCTCTGCTTTCCTGCGGACTCCATCCTCAAAAGCACCTGTTTTCGCTTTCGGCAACCTCCGGAGCAAAAAAGACAAACGTCCAGCTTTTGCTGCGACAGCAAAGGTGCCAGCGGGGAAAAGTAATGCTGGTTCTCACTGCCTCCTGGAACCCTTTCAAATGCCACAGACAATTTGGCCCTCTCTGCTTTCCTGCGGACTCCATCCTCAAAAGCACCTGTTTTCGCTTTCGGCAGCCTCCGGAGCAAAAAAGACAAACGTCCAGCTTTTGCTGCCACAGCAAAGGTGCCAGCGGGGAAAAGTAATGCTGGTTCTCACTGCCTCCTGGAACCCTTTCAAATGCCCCAGACAATTTGGCCCTCTCTGCTTTCCTGCGGACTCCATCCTCAAAAGCACCTGTTTTCGCTTTCGGCAGCCTCCGGAGCAAAAAAGACAAACGTCCAGCTTTTGCTGCCACAGCAAACGTGCCAGCGGGGAAAAGTAATGCTGGTTCTCACTGCCTCCTGGAACCCTTTCAAATGCCACAGACAATTTGGCCCTCTCTGCTTTCCTGCGGACTCTAACCTCAAAAGCACCTGTTTTCGCTTTCGGCAACCTCCGGAGCAAAAAAGACAAACGTCCAGCTTTTGCTGCCACAGCAAAGGTGCTAGCGGGGAAAAGTAATGCTGGTTCTCACTGCCTCCTGGAACCCTTTCAAATGCCCCAGACAATTTGGCCCTCTCTGCTTTCCTGCTAACTCTATCCTCAAAAGCGCCTTTTTTCACTTTCGGCGCCCTCCGGTGGTAAAAAGACAAACGTCCAGCTTTTGCTGCCGCAGCAAAGGTGCCAGCGGGGAAAAGTAATGCTGGTCCTCACTGCCTCCTGGAACCTCTTTAAATGCCAAAGACAATTTGGCCCTCTCTGCTTTCCTGCGGACTCCATCATCAAAAGCAGCTGTTTTCGCTTTCGGCAGCCTCCGGAGCAAAAAAGACAAACGTCCAGCTTTTGCTGCCACAGCAAAGGTGCCAGCGGGGAAAAGTAATGCTGGTTCTCACTGCCTCCTGGAACCCTTTCAAATGCCCCAGACAATTTGGCCCTCTCTGCTTTCCTGCGGACTCTATCCTCAAAAGCGCCTTTTTTCACTTTCGGCGCCCTCCCGTGGTAAAAAGACAAACGTCCAGCTTTTGCTGCCGCAGCAAAGGTGCCAGCGGGGAAAAGTAATGCTGGTCCTCACTGCCTCCTGGAACCTCTTTAAATGCCAAAGACAATTTGGCCCTCTCTGCTTTCCTGCGGACTCCATCATCAAAAGCACCTGTTTTCGCTTTCGGCAGCCTCCGGAGCAAAAAAGACAAACGTCCAGCTTTTGCTGCCACAGCAAAGGTGCCAGCGGGGAAAAGTAATGCTGGTTCTCACTGCCTCCTGGAACCCTTTCAAATGCCACAGACAATTTGGCCCTCTCTGCTTTCCTGCGGACTCCATCCTCAAAAGAACCTATTTTCGCTTTCGGCAGCCTCCGGAGCAAAAAAGACAAACGTCCAGCTTTTGCTGCCACAGCAAAGGTGCCAGCGTGGAAAAGTAATGCTGGTTCTCACTGCCTCCTGGAACCCTTTCAAATGCCACAGACAATTTGGCCCTCTCTGCTTTCCTGCGGACTCCATCCTCAAAAGCACCTGTTTTCGCTTTCGGCAGCCTCCGGAGCAAAAAAGACAAACGTCCAGCTTTTGCTGCCACAGCAAAGGTGCCAGCGGGGAAAAGTAATGCTGGTTCTCACTGCCTCCTGGAACCCTTTCAAATGCCACAGACAATTTGGCCCTCTCTGCTTTCCTGCGGACTCCATCCTCAAAAGCACCTGTTTTCGCTTTCGGCAGCCTCCGGAGCAAAAAAGACAAACGTCCAGCTTTTGCTGCCACAGCAAAGGTGCCAGCGGGGAAAAGTAATGCTGGTTCTCACTGCCTCCTGGAACCCTTTCAAATGCCACAGACAATTTGGCCCTCTCTGCTTTGCTGCGGACTCCATCCTCAAAAGCAGCTGTTTTCGCTTTCGGCGCCCTCCGGAGCAAAAAAGACAAACGTCCAGCTTTTGCTGCCACAGAAAAGGTGCCAGCGGGGAAAAGTAATGCTGGTTCTCACTGCCTCCTGGAACCCTTTCAAATGCCCCAGACAATTTGGCCCTCTCTGCTTTCCTGCGGACTCTATCCTCAAAAGCGCCTTTTTTCACTTTCTGCGTCCTCCGGTGGTAAAAAGACAAACGTCCAGCTTTTGCTGCCGCAGCAAAGGTGCCAGCGGGGAAAAGTAATGCTGGTCCTCACTGCCTCCTGGAACCTCTTTAAATGCCAAAGACAATTTGGCCCTCTCTGCTTTCCTGCGGACTCCATCATCAAAAGCAGCTGTTTTCGCTTTCGGCAGCCTCCGGAGCAAAAAAGACAAACGTCCAGCTTTTGCTGCCACAGCAAAGGTGCCAGCGGGGAAAAGTAATGCTGGTTCTCACTGCCTCCTGGAACCCTTTCAAATGCCCCAGACAATTTGGCCCTCTCTGCTTTCCTGCGGACTCCATCCTCAAAAGCACCTGTTTTCGCTTTCGGCAGCCTCCGGAGCAAAAAAGACAAACGTCCAGCTTTTGCTGCCACAGCAAAGGTGCCAGCGGGGAAAAGTAATGCTGGTTCTCACTGCCTCCTGGAACCCTTTCAAATGCCCCAGTCAATTTGGCCCTCTCTGCTTTCCTGCAGACTCCATCCTCAAAAGCACCTGTTCTCGCTTTCGGCAGCCTCCGGAGCAAAAAAGACAAACGTCCAGCTTTTGCTGCCACAGCAAAGGTGCCAGCGGGGAAAAGTAATGCAGGTTCTCACTGCCTCCTGGAACCCTTTCAAATGCCCCAGACAATTTGGCCCTCTCTGCTTTCCTGCGGACTCCATCCTCAAAAGCACCTGTTTTCGCTTTCGGCAGCCTCCGGAGCAAAAAAGACAAACGTCCAGCTTTTGCTGCCACAACAAAGGTGCCAGCGGGGAAAAGTAATGCTGGTTCTCACTGCCTCCTGGAACCCTTTCAAATGCCACAGACAATTTGGCCCTCTCTGCTTTCCTGCGGACTCCATCCTCAAAAGCACCTGTTTTCGCTTTCGGCAGCCTCCGGAGCAAAAAAGACAAACGTCCAGCTTTTGCTGCCACAGCAAAGGTGCCAGCGGGGAAAAGTAATGCTGGTTCTCACTGCCTCCTGGAACCCTTTCAAATGTCACAGACAATTTGGCCCTCTCTGCTTTGCTGCGGACTCCATCCTCAAAAGCAGCTGTTTTCGCTTTCGGCAGCCTCCGGAGCAAAAAAGACAAACGTCCAGCTTTTGCTGCCACAGCAAAGGTGCCAGCGGGGAAAAGTAATGCTGGTTCTCACTGCCTCCTGGAACCCTTTCAAATGCCACAGACAATTTGGCCCTCTCTGCTTTCCTGCGGACTCTATCCTCAAAAGCGCCTTTTTTCACTTTCGGCGCCCTCCGGTGGTAAAAAGACAAACGTCCAGCTTTTGCTGCCGCAGCAAAGGTGCCAGCGGGGAAAAGCAATGCTGGTCCTCACTGCCTCCTGGAACCTCTTTAAATGCCACAGACAATTTGGCCCTCTCTGCTTTCCTGCGGACTCCATCCTCAAAAGCACCTGTTTTCGCTTTCGGCAGCCTCCGGAGCAAAAAAGACAAACGTCCAGCTTTTGCTGCCACAGCAAAGGTGCCAGCGGGGAAAAGTAATGCTGGTTCTCACTGCCTCCTGGAACCCTTTCAAATGCCACAGACAATTTGGCCCTCTCTGCTTTCCTGCGGACTCCATCCTCAAAAGCACCTGTTTTCGCTTTTGGCAACCTCCGGAGCAAAAAAGACAAACGTCCAGCTTTTGCTGCCACAGCAAAGGTGCCAGCGGGGAAAAGTAATGCTGGTTCTCACTGCCTCCTGGAACCCTTTCAAATGCCACAGACAATTTGGCCCTTTCTGCTTTCTTGCGGACTCCATCCTCAAAAGCACCTGTTTTTGCTTTCGGCAGCCTCCGGAGCAAAAAAGACAAACGTCCAGCTTTTGCTGCCACAACAAAGGTGCCAGCGGGGAAAAGTAATGCTGGTTCTCACTGCCTCCTGGAACCCTTTCAAATGCCCCAGACAATTTGGCCCTCTCTGCTTTCCTGCGGACTCCATCCTCAAAAGCACCTGTTTTCGCTTTCGGCAGCCTCCGGAGCAAAAAAGACAAACGTCCAGCTTTTGCTGCCACAGCAAACGTGCCAGCAGGGAAAAGTAATGCTGGTTCTCACTGCCTCCTGGAACCCTTTCAAATGCCCCAGACAATTTGGCTCTCTTTGCTTTCCTGCGGACTCCATCCTCAAAAGCACCTGTTTTCGCTTTCGGCAACCTCCGGAGCAAAAAAGACAAACATCCAGCTTTTGCTGCCACAGCAAAGGTGCCAGCGGGGAAAAGTAATGCTGGTTCTCACTGCCTCCTGGAACCCTTTCAAATGCCCCAGACAATTTGGCCCTCTCTGCTTTCCTGCGGACTCCATCCTCAAAAGCACCTGTTTTCGCTTTCGGCAGCCTCCGGAGCAAAAAAGACAAACGTCCAGCTTTTGCTGCCACAGCAAACGTGCCAGCGGGGAAAAGTAATGCTGGTTCTCACTGCCTCCTGGAACTCCTTCAAATGCCACAGACAATTTGGCTCTCTCTGCTTTCCTGCGGACTCCATCCTCAAAAGCAGCTGTTTTCGCTTTCGGCAGCCTCCGGAGCAAAAAAGACAAACGTCCAGCTTTTGCTGCCACAGCAAAGGTGCCAGCGGGGAAAAGTAATGCTGGTTCTCACTGCCTCCTGGAACCCTTTCAAATGCCACAGACAATTTGGCCCTCTCTGCTTTCCTGCGGACTCCATCCTCAAAAGCACCTGTTTTCGCTTTCGGCAACCTCCGGAGCAAAAAAGACAAACGTCCAGCTTTTGCTGCGACAGCAAAGGTGCCAGCGGGGAAAAGTAATGCTGGTTCTCACTGCCTCCTGGAACCCTTTCAAATGCCACAGACAATTTGGCCCTCTCTGCTTTCCTGCGGACTCCATCCTCAAAAGCACCTGTTTTCGCTTTCGGCAGCCTCCGGAGCAAAAAAGACAAACGTCCAGCTTTTGCTGCCACAACAAAGGTGCCAGCGGGGAAAAGTAATTCTGGTTCTCACTGCCTCCTGGAACCCTTTCAAATGCCCCAGACAATTTGGCCCTCTCTGCTTTCCTGCGGACTCCATCCTCAAAAGCACCTGTTTTCGCTTTCGGCAGCCTCCGGAGCAAAAAAGACAAACGTCCAGCTTTTGCTGCCACAACAAAGGTGCCAGCGGGGAAAAGTAATGCTGGTTCTCACTGCCTCCTGGAACCCTTTCAAATGCCACAGACAATTTGGCCCTCTCTGCTTTCCTGCGGACTCCATCCTCAAAAGCACCTGTTTTCGCTTTCGGCAGCCTCCGGAGCAAAAAAGACAAACGTCCAGCTTTTGCTGCCACAGCAAAGGTGCCAGCGGGGAAAAGTAATGCTGGTTCTCACTGCCTCCTGGAACCCTTTCAAATGCCCCAGACAATTTGGCCCTCTCTGCTTTCCTGCGGACTCCATCCTCAAAAGCACCTGTTTTCGCTTTTGGCAGCCTCCGGAGCAAAAAAGACAAACGTCCAGCTTTTGCTGCCACAGCAAAGGTGCCAGCGGGGAAAAGTAATGCTGGTTCTCACTGCCTCCTGGAACCCTTTCAAATGCCCCAGACAATTTGGCCCTCTCTGCTTTCCTGCGGACTCTATCCTCAAAAGCGCCTTTTTTCACTTTCGGCGCCCTCCGGTGGTAAAAAGACAAACGTCCAGCTTTTGCTGCCGCAGCAAAGGTGCCAGCGGGGAAAAGTAATGCTGGTCCTCACTGCCTCCTGGAACCTCTTTAAATGCCAAAGACAATTTGGCCCTCTCTGCTTTCCTGCGGACTCCATCATCAAAAGCACCTGTTTTCGCTTTCGGCAACCTCTGGAGCAAAAAAGACAAACGTCCAGCTTTTGCTGCCACAGCAAAGGTGCCAGCGGGGAAAAGTAATGCTGGTTCTCACTGCCTCCTGGAACCCTTTCAAATGCCACAGACAATTTGGCCCTCTCTGCTTTCCTGCGGACTCCATCCTCAAAAGAACCTATTTTTGCTTTCGGCGCCCTCCGGAGCAAAAAAGACAAACGTCCAGCTTTTGCTGCCACAGCAAAGGTACCAGCGGGGAAAAGTAATGCTGGTTCTCACTGCCTCCTGGAACCCTTTCAAATGCCACAGACAATTTGGCCCTCCCTGCTTTCCTGCAGACTCCATCCTCAAAAGCACCTGTTTTCGCTTTCGGCAACCTCCGGAGCAAAAAAGACAAACGTCCAGCTTTTGCTGCCACAGCAAAGGTGCTAGCGGGGAAAAGTAATGCTGGTTCTCACTGCCTCCTGGAACCCTTTCAAATGCCACAGACAATTTGGCCCTCTCTGCTTTCCTGCGGACTCTATCCTCAAAAGCGCCTTTTTTCACTTTCGGCGCCCTCCGGTGGTAAAAAGACAAACGTCCAGCTTTTGCTGCCGCAGCAAAGGTGCCAGCGGGGAAAAGTAATGCTGGTCCTCACTGCCTCCTGGAACCTCTTTAAATGCCAAAGACAATTTGGCCCTCTCTGCTTTCCTGCGGACTCCATCATCAAAAGCACTTGTTTTCGCTTTCGGCAACCTCCGGAGCAAAAAAGACAAACGTCCAGCTTTTGCTGCCACAGCAAAGGTGCCAGCGGGGAAAAGTAATGCTGGTTCTCACTGCCTCCTGGAACCCTTTCAAATGCCACAGACAATTTGGCCCTCTCTGCTTTCCTGCGGACTCCATCCTCAAAAGAACCTATTTTTGCTTTCGGCGCCCTCCGGAGCAAAAAAGACAAACGTCCAGCTTTTGCTGCCACAGCAAAGGTACCAGCGGGGAAAAGTAATGCTGGTTCTCACTGCCTCCTGGAACCTCTTCAAATGCCACAGACAATTTGGCCCTCCCTGCTTTCCTGCGGACTCCATCATCAAAAGCACCTGTTTTCGCTTTCGGCAGCCTCCGGAGCAAAAAAGACAAACGTCCAGCTTTTGCTGCCACAGCAAAGGTGCCAGCGGGGAAAAGTAATGCTGGTTCTCACTGCCTCCTGGAACCCTTTCAAATGCCACAGACAATTTGGCCCTCTCTGCTTTCCTGCGGACTCTATCCTCAAAAGCGCCTTTTTTCACTTTCGGCGCCCTCCGGTGGTAAAAAGACAAACGTCCAGCTTTTGCTGCCGCAGCAAAGGTGCCAGCGGGGAAAAGTAATGCTGGTCCTCACTGCCTCCTGGAACCTCTTTAAATGCCAAAGACAATTTGGCCCTCTCTGCTTTCCTGCGGACTCCATCATCAAAAGCACCTGTTTTCGCTTTCGGCAGCCTCCGGAGCAAAAAAGACAAACGTCCAGCTTTTGCTGCCACAGCAAAGGTGCCAGCGGGGAAAAGTAATGCTGGTTCTCACTGCCTCCTGGAACCCTTTCAAATGCCACAGACAATTTGGCCCTCTCTGCTTTCCTGCGGACTCCATCCTCAAAAGAACCTATTTTCGCTTTCGGCAGCCTCCGGAGCAAAAAAGACAAACGTCCAGCTTTTGCTGCCACAGCAAAGGTGCCAGCGGGGAAAAGTAATGCTGGTTCTCACTGCCTCCTGGAACCCTTTCAAATGCCCCAGACAATTTGGCCCTCTCTGCTTTCCTGCGGACTCCATCCTCAAAAGCACCTGTTTTCGCTTTCGGCAGCCTCCGGAGCAAAAAAGACAAACGTCCAGCTTTTGCTGCCACAGCAAAGGTGCCAGCGGGGAAAAGTAATGCTGGTTCTCACTGCCTCCTGGAACCCTTTCAAATGCCCCAGACAATTTGGCCCTCTCTGCTTTCCTGCGGACTCCATCCTCAAAAGCACCTGTTTTCGCTTTCGGCAGCCTCCGGAGCAAAAAAGACAAACGTCCAGCTTTTGCTGCCACAGCAAAGGTGCCAGCGGGGAAAAGTAATGCTGGTTCTCACTGCCTCCTGGAACCCTTTCAAATGTCACAGACAATTTGGCCCTCTCTGCTTTGCTGCGGACTCCATCCTCAAAAGCAGCTGTTTTCGCTTTCGGCAGCCTCCGGAGCAAAAAAGACAAACGTCCAGCTTTTGCTGCCACAGCAAAGGTGCCAGCGGGGAAAAGTAATGCTGGTTCTCACTGCCTCCTGGAACCCTTTCAAATGCCCCAGACAATTTGGCCCTCTCTGCTTTCCTGCGGACTCTATCCTCAAAAGCGCCTTTTTTCACTTTCGGCGCCCTCCGGTGGTAAAAAGACAAACGTCCAGCTTTTGCTGCCGCAGCAAAGGTGCCAGCGGGGAAAAGTAATGCTGGTCCTCACTGCCTCCTGGAACCTCTTTAAATGCCAAAGACAATTTGGCCCTCTCTGCTTTCCTGCGGACTCCATCATCAAAAGCACCTGTTTTCGCTTTCGGCAGGCTCCGGAGCAAAAAAGACAAACGTCCAGCTTTTGCTGCCACAGCAAACGTGCCAGCGGGGAAAAGTAATGCTGGTTCTCACTGCCTTGTGGAACTCCTTCAAATGCCCCAGACAATTTGGCTCTCTCTGCTTTCCTGCGGACTCCATCCTCAAAAGCAGCTGTTTTCGCTTTCGGCAGCCTCCGGAGCAAAAAAGACAAACGTCCAGCTTTTGCTGCCACAGCAAAGGTGCCAGCGGGGAAAAGTAATGCTGGTTCTCACTGCCTCCTGGAACCCTTTCAAATGCCACAGACAATTTGGCCCTCTCTGCTTTCCTGCGGACTCCATCCTCAAAAGCACCTGTTTTCGCTTTCGGCAACCTCCGGAGCAAAAAAGACAAACGTCCAGCTTTTGCTGCGACAGCAAAGGTGCCAGCGGGGAAAAGTAATGCTGGTTCTCACTGCCTCCTGGAACCCTTTCAAATGCCCCAGACAATTTGGCCCTCTCTGCTTTCCTGCGGACTCCATCCTCAAAAGCACCTGTTTTCGCTTTCGGCAGCCTCCAGAGCAAAAAAGACAAACGTCCAGCTTTTGCTGCCACAACAAAGGTGCCAGCGGGGAAAAGTAATTCTGGTTCTCACTGCCTCCTGGAACCCTTTCAAATGCCCCAGACAATTTGGCCCTCTCTGCTTTCCTGCGGACTCTATCCTCAAAAGCGCCTTTTTTCACTTTCGGCGCCCTCCGGTGGTAAAAAGACAAACGTCCAGCTTTTGCTGCCGCAGCAAAGGTGCCAGCGGGGAAAAGTAATGCTGGTCCTCACTGCCTCCTGGAACCTCTTTAAATGCCAAAGACAATTTGGCCCTCTCTGCTTTCCTGCGGACTCCATCATCAAAAGCACCTGTTTTCGCTTTCGGCAACCTCCGGAGCAAAAAAGACAAACGTCCAGCTTTTGCTGCCACAGCAAAGGTGCCAGCGGGGAAAAGTAATGCTGGTTCTCACTGCCTCCTGGAACCCTTTCAAATGCCACAGACAATTTGGCCCTCTCTGCTTTCCTGCGGACTCCATCCTCAAAAGAACCTATTTTTGCTTTCGGCGCCCTCCGGAGCAAAAAAGACAAACGTCCAGCTTTTGCTGCCACAGCAAAGGTACCAGCGGGGAAAAGTAATGCTGGTTCTCACTGCCTCCTGGAACCTCTTCAAATGCCACAGACAATTTGGCCCTCCCTGCTTTCCTGCGGACTCCATCCTCAAAAGCACCTGTTTTCGCTTTCGGCAACCTCCGGAGCAAAAAAGACAAACGTCCAGCTTTTGCTGCCACAGCAAAGGTGCTAGCGGGGAAAAGTAATGCTGGTTCTCACTGCCTCCTGGAACCCTTTCAAATGCCACAGACAATTTGGCCCTCTCTGCTTTCCTGCAAACTCTATCCTCAAAAGCGCCTTTTTTCACTTTCGGCGCCCTCCGGTGGTAAAAAGACAAACGTCCAGCTTTTGCTGCCGCAGCAAAGGTGCCAGCGGGGAAAAGTAATGCTGGTCCTCACTGCCTCCTGGAACCTCTTTAAATGCCAAAGACAATTTGGCCCTCTCTGCTTTCCTGCGGACTCCATCATCAAAAGCACCTGTTTTCGCTTTCGGCAACCTCCGGAGCAAAAAAGACAAACGTCCAGCTTTTGCTGCCACAGCAAAGGTGCCAGCGGGGAAAAGTAATGCTGGTTCTCACTGCCTCCTGGAACCCTTTCAAATGCCACAGACAATTTGGCCCTCTCTGCTTTCCTGCGGACTCCATCCTCAAAAGAACCTATTTTTGCTTTCGGCGCCCTCCGGAGCAAAAAAGACAAACGTCCAGCTTTTGCTGCCACAGCAAAGGTACCAGCGGGGAAAAGTAATGCTGGTTCTCACTGCCTCCTGGAACCTCTTCAAATGCCACAGACAATTTGGCCCTCCCTGCTTTCCTGCGGACTCCATCCTCAAAAGCACCTGTTTTCGCTTTCGGCAACCTCCGGAGCAAAAAAGACAAACGTCCAGCTTTTGCTGCCACAGCAAAGGTGCCAGCGGGGAAAAGTAATGCTGGTTCTCACTGCCTCCTGGAACCCTTTCAAATGCCACAGACAATTTGGCCCTCTCTGCTTTCCTGCGGACTCTATCCTCAAAAGCGCCTTTTTTCACTTTCGGCGCCCTCCGGTGGTAAAAAGACAAACGTCCAGCTTTTGCTGCCGCAGCAAAGGTGCCAGCGGGGAAAAGTAATGCTGGTCCTCACTGCCTCCTGGAACCTCTTTAAATGCCAAAGACAATTTGGCCCTCTCTGCTTTCCTGCGGACTCCATCATCAAAAGCACCTGTTTTCGCTTTCGGCAGCCTCCGGAGCAAAAAAGACAAACGTCCAGCTTTTGCTGCCACAGCAAAGGTGCCAGCGGGGAAAAGTAATGCTGGTTCTCACTGCCTCCTGGAACCCTTTCAAATGCCACAGACAATTTGGCCCTCTCTGCTTTCCTGCGGACTCCATCCTCAAAAGAACCTATTTTCGCTTTCGGCAGCCTCCGGAGCAAAAAAGACAAACGTCCAGCTTTTGCTGCCACAGCAAAGGTGCCAGCGGGGAAAAGTAATGCTGGTTCTCACTGCCTCCTGGAACCCTTTCAAATGCCACAGACAATTTGGCCCTCTCTGCTTTCCTGCGGACTCCATCCTCAAAAGCACCTGTTTTCGCTTTCGGCAGCCTCCGGAGCAAAAAAGACAAACGTCCAGCTTTTGCTGCCACAGCAAAGGTGCCAGCGGGGAAAAGTAATGCTGGTTCTCACTGCCTCCTGGAACCCTTTCAAATGCCACAGACAATTTG
This sequence comes from Vanellus vanellus, assembly GCF_965231255.1. NCBI lineage: Eukaryota > Metazoa > Chordata > Aves > Charadriiformes > Charadriidae > Vanellus > Vanellus vanellus. The sequence continues at coordinate 15,486 of NW_028127315.1, forward strand.
GCCCTCTCTGCTTTCCTGCGGACTCCATCCTCAAAAGCACCTGTTTTCGCTTTCGGCAGCCTCCGGAGCAAAAAAGACAAACGTCCAGCTTTTGCTGCCACAGCAAAGGTGCCAGCGGGGAAAAGTAATGCTGGTTCTCACTGCCTCCTGGAACCCTTTAAAATGTCACAGACAATTTGGCCCTCTCTGCTTTGCTGCGGACTCCATCCTCAAAAGCAGCTGTTTTCGCTTTCGGCAGCCTCCGGAGCAAAAAAGACAAACGTCCAGCTTTTGCTGCCACAGCAAAGGTGCCAGCGGGGAAAAGTAATGCTGGTTCTCACTGCCTCCTGGAACCCTTTCAAATGCCCCAGACAATTTGGCCCTCTCTGCTTTCCTGCGGACTCTATCCTCAAAAGCGCCTTTTTTCACTTTCGGCGCCCTCCGGTGGTAAAAAGACAAACGTCCAGCTTTTGCTGCCGCAGCAAAGGTGCCAGCGGGGAAAAGTAATGCTGGTCCTCACTGCCTCCTGGAACCTCTTTAAATGCCAAAGACAATTTGGCCCTCTCGGCTTTCCTGCGGACTCCATCATCAAAAGCACCTGTTTTCGCTTTCGGCAGCCTCCGGAGCAAAAAAGACAAACGTCCAGCTTTTGCTGCCACAGCAAAGGTGCCAGCGGGGAAAAGTAATGCTGTTTCTCACTGCCTCCTGGAACCCTTTCAAATGCCACAGACAATTTGGCCCTCTCTGCTTTCCTGCGGACTCCATCCTCAAAAGAACCTATTTTCGCTTTCGGCAGCCTCCAGAGCAAAAAAGACAAACGTCCAGCTTTTGCTGCCACAGCAAAGGTGCCAGCGGGGAAAAGTAATGCTGGTTCTCACTGCCTCCTGGAACCCTTTCAAATGCCACAGACAATTTGGCCCTCTCTGCTTTCCTGCGGACTCCATCCTCAAAAGAACCTATTTTCGCTTTCGGCAGCCTCCAGAGCAAAAAAGACAAACGTCCAGCTTTTGCTGCCACAGCAAAGGTGCCAGCGGGGAAAAGTAATGTTCGTTCTCACTGCCTCCTGGAACCCTTTCAAATGCCACAGACAATTTGGCCCTCTCTGCTTTCCTGCGGACTCCATCCTCAAAAGCACCTGTTTTCGCTTTCGGCAGCCTCCGGAGCAAAAAAGACAAACGTCCAGCTTTTGCTGCCACAGCAAAGGTGCCAGCGGGGAAAAGTAATGCTGGTTCTCACTGCCTCCTGGAACCCTTTCAAATGCCACAGACAATTTGGCCCTCTCTGCTTTCCTGCGGACTCCATCCTCAAAAGCACCTGTTTTCGCTTTCGGCAGCCTCCGGAGCAAAAAAGACAAACGTCCAGCTTTTGCTGCCACAGCAAAAGTGCCAGCAGGGAAAAGTAATGCTGGTTCTCACTGCCTCCTGGAACCCTTTCAAATGCCACAGACAATTTGGCCCTCTCTGCTTTCCTGCGGACTCCATCCTCAAAAGCACCTGTTTTCGCTTTCGGCAGCCTCCGGAGCAAAAAAGACAAACGTCCAGCTTTTGCTGCCACAGCAAAGGTGCCAGCGGGGAAAAGTAATGCTGGTTCTCACTGCCTCCTGGAACCCTTTCAAATGTCACAGACAATTTGGCCCTCTCTGCTTTGCTGCGGACTCCATCCTCAAAAGCAGCTGTTTTCGCTTTCGGCAGCCTCCGGAGCAAAAAAGACAAACGTCCAGCTTTTGCTGCCACAGCAAAGGTGCCAGCGGGGAAAAGTAATGCTGGTTCTCACTGCCTCCTGGAACCCTTTCAAATGCCCCAGACAATTTGGCCCTCTCTGCTTTCCTGCGGACTCTATCCTCAAAAGCGCCTTTTTTCACTTTCGGCGCCCTCCGGTGGTAAAAAGACAAACGTCCAGCTTTTGCTGCCGCAGCAAAGGTGCCAGCGGGGAAAAGCAATGCTGGTCCTCACTGCCTCCTGGAACCTCTTTAAATGCCACAGACAATTTGGCCCTCTCTGCTTTCCTGCGGACTCCATCCTCAAAAGCACCTGTTTTCGCTTTCGGCAGCCTCCGGAGCAAAAAAGACAAACGTCCAGCTTTTGCTGCCACAGCAAAGGTGCCAGCGGGGAAAAGTAATGCTGTTTCTCACTGCCTCCTGGAACCCTTTCAAATGCCACAGACAATTTGGCCCTCTCTGCTTTCCTGCGGACTCCATCCTCAAAAGAACCTATTTTCGCTTTCGGCAGCCTCCAGAGCAAAAAAGACAAACGTCCAGCTTTTGCTGCCACAGCAAAGGTGCCAGCGTGGAAAAGTAATGCTGGTTCTCACTGCCTCCTGGAACCCTTTCAAATGCCCCAGACAATTTGGCCCTCTCTGCTTTCCTGCGGACTCCATCCTCAAAAGCACCTGTTTTCGCTTTCGGCAGCCTCCGGAGCAAAAAAGACAAACGTCCAGCTTTTACTGCCACAACAAAGGTGCCAGCGGGGAAAAGTAATGCTGGTTCTCACTGCCTCCTGGAACCCTTTCAAATGCCCCAGACAATTTGGCCCTCTCTGCTTTCCTGCGGACTCCATCCTCAAAAGCACCTGTTTTCGCTTTCGGCAGCCTCCGGAGCAAAAAAGACAAACGTCCAGCTTTTGCTGCCACAGCAAAGGTGCCAGCGGGGAAAAGTAATGCTGGTTCTCACTGCCTCCTGGAACCCTTTAAAATGTCACAGACAATTTGGCCCTCTCTGCTTTGCTGCGGACTCCATCCTCAAAAGCAGCTGTTTTCGCTTTCGGCAGCCTCCGGAGCGAAAAAGACAAACGTCCAGATTTTGCTGCCGCAGCAAAGGTGCCAGCGGGGAAAAGTAATGCTGGTCCTCACTGCCTCCTGGAACCTCTTTAAATGCCAAAGACAATTTGGCCCTCTCTGCTTTCCTGCGGACTCCATCCTCAAAAGCACCTGTTTTCGCTTTCGGCAGCCTCCGGAGCAAAAAAGACAAACGTCCAGCTTTTGCTGCCACAGCAAAGGTGCCAGCGGGGAAAAGTAATGCTGGTTCTCACTGCCTCCTGGAACCCTTTAAAATGCCACAGACAATTTGGCCCTCTCTGCTTTCCTGCGGACTCCATCCTCAAAAGCACCTGTTTTCGCTTTTGGCAACCTCCGGAGCAAAAAAGACAAACGTCCAGCTTTTGCTGCCACAGCAAAGGTGCCAGCGGGGAAAAGTAATGTTCGTTCTCACTGCCTCCTGGAACCCTTTCAAATGCCACAGACAATTTGGCCCTCTCTGCTTTCCTGCGGACTCCATCCTCAAAAGCAGCTGTTTTCGCTTTCGGCAGCCTCCGGAGCAAAAAAGACAAACGTCCAGCTTTTGCTGCCACAGCAAAGGTGCCAGCGGGGAAAAGTAATGCTGGTTCTCACTGCCTCCTGGAACCCTTTCAAATGCCCCAGACAATTTGGCCCTCTCTGCTTTCCTGCCGACTCCATCCTCAAAAGCACCTGTTTTCGCTTTCGGCAGCCTCCGGAGCAAAAAAGACAAACGTCCAGCTTTTGCTGCCACAGCAAAGGTGCCAGCGGGGAAAAGTAATGCTGGTTCTCACTGCCTCCTGGAACCCTTTCAAATGCCACAGACAATTTGGCCCTCTCTGCTTTCCTGCGGACTCCATCCTCAAAAGCACCTGTTTTCGCTTTCGGCAGCCTCCGGAGCAAAAAAGACAAACGTCCAGCTTTTGCTGCCACAGCAAAGGTGCCAGCGGGGAAAAGTAATGCTGGTTCTCACTGCCTCCTGGAACCCTTTCAAATGTCACAGACAATTTGGCCCTCTCTGTTTTGCTGCGGACTCCATCCTCAAAAGCAGCTGTTTTCGCTTTCGGCAGCCTCCGGAGCAAAAAAGACAAACGTCCAGCTTTTGCTGCCACAGCAAAGGTGCCAGCGGGGAAAAGTAATGCTGGTTCTCACTGCCTCCTGGAACCCTTTCAAATGCCCCAGACAATTTGGCCCTCTCTGCTTTCCTGCGGACTCTATCCTCAAAAGCGCCTTTTTTCACTTTCGGCGCCCTCCGGTGGTAAAAAGACAAACGTCCAGCTTTTGCTGCCGCAGCAAAGGTGCCAGCGGGGAAAAGTAATGCTGGTCCTCACTGCCTCCTGGAACCTCTTTAAATGCCAAAGACAATTTGGCCCTCTCGGCTTTCCTGCGGACTCCATCATCAAAAGCACCTGTTTTCGCTTTCGGCAGCCTCCGGAGCAAAAAAGACAAACGTCCAGCTTTTGCTGCCACAGCAAAGGTGCCAGCGGGGAAAAGTAATGCTGGTTCTCACTGCCTCCTGGAACCCTTTCAAATGCCACAGACAATTTGGCCCTCTCTGCTTTCCTGCGGACTCCATCCTCAAAAGAACCTATTTTCGCTTTCGGCAGCCTCCAGAGCAAAAAAGACAAACGTCCAGCTTTTGCTGCCACAGCAAAGGTGCCAGCGGGGAAAAGTAATGCTGGTTCTCACTGCCTCCTGGAACCCTTTCAAATGCCACAGACAATTTGGCCCTCTCTGCTTTCCTGCGGACTCTATCCTCAAAAGAACCTATTTTCGCTTTCGGCAGCCTCCAGAGCAAAAAAGACAAACGTCCAGCTTTTGCTGCCACAGCAAAGGTGCCAGCGGGGAAAAGTAATGTTCGTTCTCACTGCCTCCTGGAACCCTTTCAAATGCCACAGACAATTTGGCCCTCTCTGCTTTCCTGCGGACTCTATCCTCAAAAGCACCTGTTTTCGCTTTCGGCAGCCTCCGGAGCAAAAAAGACAAACGTCCAGCTTTTGCTGCCACAGCAAAGGTGCCAGCGGGGAAAAGTAATGCTGGTTCTCACTGCCTCCTGGAACCCTTTCAAATGCCACAGACAATTTGGCCCTCTCTGCTTTCCTGCGGACTCCATCCTCAAAAGCACCTGTTTTCGCTTTCGGCAGCCTCCGGAGCAAAAAAGACAAACGTCCAGCTTTTGCTGCCACAGCAAAAGTGCCAGCGGGGAAAAGTAATGCTGGTTCTCACTGCCTCCTGGAACCCTTTCAAATGCCACAGACAATTTGGCCCTCTCTGCTTTCCTGCGGACTCCATCCTCAAAAGCACCTGTTTTCGCTTTCGGCAGCCTCCGGAGCAAAAAAGACAAACGTCCAGCTTTTGCTGCCACAGCAAAGGTGCCAGCGGGGAAAAGTAATGCTGGTTCTCACTGCCTCCTGGAACCCTTTCAAATGTCACAGACAATTTGGCCCTCTCTGCTTTGCTGCGGACTCCATCCTCAAAAGCAGCTGTTTTCGCTTTCGGCAGCCTCCGGAGCAAAAAAGACAAACGTCCAGCTTTTGCTGCCACAGCAAAGGTGCCAGCGGGGAAAAGTAATGCTGGTTCTCACTGCCTCCTGGAACCCTTTCAAATGCCCCAGACAATTTGGCCCTCTCTGCTTTCCTGCGGACTCTATCCTCAAAAGCGCCTTTTTTCACTTTCGGCGCCCTCCGGTGGTAAAAAGACAAACGTCCAGCTTTTGCTGCCGCAGCAAAGGTGCCAGCGGGGAAAAGCAATGCTGGTCCTCACTGCCTCCTGGAACCTCTTTAAATGCCACAGACAATTTGGCCCTCTCTGCTTTCCTGCGGACTCCATCCTCAAAAGCACCTGTTTTCGCTTTCGGCAGCCTCCGGAGCAAAAAAGACAAACGTCCAGCTTTTGCTGCCACAGCAAAGGTGCCAGCGGGGAAAAGTAATGCTGGTTCTCACTGCCTCCTGGAACCCTTTCAAATGCCACAGACAATTTGGCCCTCTCTGCTTTCCTGCGGACTCCATCCTCAAAAGAACCTATTTTCGCTTTCGGCAGCCTCCGGAGCAAAAAAGACAAACGTCCAGCTTTTGCTGCCACAGCAAAGGTGCCAGCGTGGAAAAGTAATGCTGGTTCTCACTGCCTCCTGGAACCCTTTCAAATGCCCCAGACAATTTGGCCCTCTCTGCTTTCCTGCGGACTCCATCCTCAAAAGCACCTGTTTTCGCTTTCGGCAGCCTCCGGAGCAAAAAAGACAAACGTCCAGCTTTTGCTGCCACAACAAAGGTGCCAGCGGGGAAAAGTAATGCTGGTTCTCACTGCCTCCTGGAACCCTTTCAAATGCCCCAGACAATTTGGCCCTCTCTGCTTTCCTGCGGACTCCATCCTCAAAAGCAGCTATTTTCGCTTTCGGCAGCCTCCGGAGCAAAAAAGACAAACGTCCAGCTTTTGCTGCCACAGCAAAGGTGCCAGCGGGGAAAAGTAATGCTGGTTCTCACTGCCTCCTGGAACCCTTTCAAATGTCACAGACAATTTGGCCCTCTCTGCTTTGCTGCGGACTCCATCCTCAAAAGCAGCTGTTTTCGCTTTCGGCAGCCTCCGGAGCGAAAAAGACAAACGTCCAGATTTTGCTGCCGCAGCAAAGGTGCCAGCGGGGAAAAGTAATGCTGGTCCTCACTGCCTCCTGGAACCTCTTTAAATGCCAAAGACAATTTGGCCCTCTCTGCTTTCCTGCGGACTCCATCCTCAAAAGCACCTGTTTTCGCTTTCGGCAGCCTCCGGAGCAAAAAAGACAAACGTCCAGCTTTTGCTGCCACAGCAAAGGTGCCAGCGGGGAAAAGTAATGCTGGTTCTCACTGCCTCCTGGAACCCTTTCAAATGCCACAGACAATTTGGCCCTCTCTGCTTTCCTGCGGACTCCATCCTCAAAAGCACCTGTTTTCGCTTTTGGCAACCTCCGGAGCAAAAAAGACAAACGTCCAGCTTTTGCTGCCACAGCAAAGGTGCCAGCGGGGAAAAGTAATGCTGGTTCTCACTGCCTCCTGGAACCCTTTCAAATGCCACAGACAATTTGGCCCTTTCTGCTTTCCTGCGGACTCCATCCTCAAAAGCACCTGTTTTTGCTTTCGGCAGCCTCCGGAGCAAAAAAGACAAACGTCCAGCTTTTGCTGCCACAACAAAGGTGCCAGCGGGGAAAAGTAATGCTGGTTCTCACTGCCTCCTGGAACCCTTTCAAATGCCCCAGACAATTTGGCCCTCTCTGCTTTCCTGCGGACTCCATCCTCAAAAGCACCTGTTTTCGCTTTCGGCAGCCTCCGGAGCAAAAAAGACAAACGTCCAGCTTTTGCTGCCACAGCAAACGTGCCAGCAGGGAAAAGTAATGCTGGTTCTCACTGCCTCCTGGAACTCCTTCAAATGCCCCAGACAATTTGGCTCTCTCTGCTTTCCTGCGGACTCCATCCTCAAAAGCACCTGTTTTCGCTTTCGGCAACCTCCGGAGCAAAAAAGACAAACGTCCAGCTTTTGCTGCCACAGCAAAGGTGCCAGCGGGGAAAAGTAATGCTGTTTCTCACTGCCTCCTGGAACCCTTTCAAATGCCACAGACAATTTGGCCCTCTCTGCTTTCCTGCGGACTCCATCCTCAAAAGCACCTGTTTTCACTTTCGGCAGCCTCCGGAGCAAAAAAGACAAACGTCCAGCTTTTGCTGCCACAGCAAAGGTGCCAGCGGGGAAAAGTAATGCTGGTTCTCACTGCCTCCTGGAACCCTTTCAAATGTCACAGACAATTTGGCCCTCTCTGCTTTCCTGCGGACTCCATCCTCAAAAGCAGCTGTTTTCGCTTTCGGCAGCCTCCGGAGCAAAAAAGACAAACGTCCAGCTTTTGCTGCCACAGCAAAGGTGCCAGCGGGGAAAAGTAATGCTGGTTCTCACTGCCTCCTGGAACCCTTTCAAATGCCCCAGACAATTTGGCCCTCTCTGCTTTCCTGCGGACTCTATCCTCAAAAGCGCCTTTTTTCACTTTCGGCGCCCTCCGGTGGTAAAAAGACAAACGTCCAGCTTTTGCTGCCGCAGCAAAGGTGCCAGCGGGGAAAAGTAATGCTGGTCCTCACTGCCTCCTGGAACCTCTTTAAATGCCAAAGACAATTTGGCCCTCTCTGCTTTCCTGCGGACTCCATCATCAAAAGCACCTGTTTTCGCTTTCGGCAGCCTCCGGAGCAAAAAAGACAAACGTCCAGCTTTTGCTGCCACAGCAAAGGTGCCAGCGGGGAAAAGTAATGCTGGTTCTCACTGCCTCCTGGAACCCTTTCAAATGCCACAGACAATTTGGCCCTCTCTGCTTTCCTGCGGACTCCATCCTCAAAAGCACCTATTTTCGCTTTCGGCAGCCTCCAGAGCAAAAAAGACAAACGTCCAGCTTTTGCTGCCACAGCAAAGGTGCCAGCGGGGAAAAGTAATGCTGGTTCTCACTGCCTCCTGGAACCCTTTCAAATGCCCCAGACAATTTGGCCCTCTCTGCTTTCCTGCGGACTCCATCCTCAAAAGAACCTATTTTCGCTTTCGGCAGCCTCCAGAGCAAAAAAGACAAACGTCCAGCTTTTGCTGCCACAGCAAAGGTGCCAGCGGGGAAAAGTAATGTTCGTTCTCACTGCCTCCTGGAACCCTTTCAAATGCCACAGACAATTTGGCCCTCTCTGCTTTCCTGCGGACTCCATCCTCAAAAGCAGCTGTTTTCGCTTTCGGCAGCCTCCGGAGCAAAAAAGACAAACGTCCAGCTTTTGCTGCCACAGCAAAGGTGCCAGCGGGGAAAAGTAATGCTGGTTCTCACTGCCTCCTGGAACCCTTTCAAATGCCACAGACAATTTGGCCCTCTCTGCTTTCCTGCGGACTCCATCCTCAAAAGCACCTGTTTTCGCTTTCGGCAGCCTCCGGAGCAAAAAAGACAAACGTCCAGCTTTTGCTGCCACAGCAAAGGTGCCAGCGGGGAAAAGTAATGCTGGTTCTCACTGCCTCCTGGAACCCTTTCAAATGTCACAGACAATTTGGCCCTCTCTGCTTTGCTGCGGACTCCATCCTCAAAAGCAGCTGTTTTCGCTTTCGGCAGCCTCCGGAGCAAAAAAGACAAACGTCCAGCTTTTGCTGCCACAGCAAAGGTGCCAGCGGGGAAAAGTAATGCTGGTTCTCACTGCCTCCTGGAACCCTTTCAAATGCCCCAGACAATTTGGCCCTCTCTGCTTTCCTGCGGACTCTATCCTCAAAAGCGCCTTTTTTCACTTTCGGCGCCCTCCGGTGGTAAAAAGACAAACGTCCAGCTTTTGCTGCCGCAGCAAAGGTGCCAGCGGGGAAAAGCAATGCTGGTCCTCACTGCCTCCTGGAACCTCTTTAAATGCCACAGACAATTTGGCCCTCTCTGCTTTCCTGCGGACTCCATCCTCAAAAGCACCTGTTTTCGCTTTCGGCAGCCTCCGGAGCAAAAAAGACAAACGTCCAGCTTTTGCTGCCACAGCAAAGGTGCCAGCGGGGAAAAGTAATGCTGTTTCTCACTGCCTCCTGGAACCCTTTCAAATGCCACAGACAATTTGGCCCTCTCTGCTTTCCTGCGGACTCCATCCTCAAAAGAACCTATTTTCGCTTTCGGCAGCCTCCGGAGCAAAAAAGACAAACGTCCAGCTTTTGCTGCCACAGCAAAGGTGCCAGCGTGGAAAAGTAATGCTGGTCCTCACTGCCTCCTGGAACCTCTTTAAATGCCAAAGACAATTTGGCCCTCTCTGCTTTCCTGCGGACTGCATCCTCAAAAGCACCTGTTTTCGCTTTCGGCAGCCTCCGGAGCAAAAAAGACAAACGTCCAGCTTTTGCTGCCACAGCAAAGGTGCCAGCGGGGAAAAGTAATGCTGGTTCTCACTGCCTCCTGGAACCCTTTCAAATGCCACAGACAATTTGGCCCTCTCTGCTTTCCTGCGGACTCCATCCTCAAAAGCACCTGTTTTCGCTTTTGGCAACCTCCGGAGCAAAAAAGACAAACGTCCAGCTTTTGCTGCCACAGCAAAGGTGCCAGCGGGGAAAAGTAATGCTGGTTCTCACTGCCTCCTGGAACCCTTTCAAATGCCACAGACAATTTGGCCCTTTCTGCTTTCCTGCGGACTCCATCCTCAAAAGCACCTGTTTTTGCTTTCGGCAGCCTCCGGAGCAAAAAAGACAAACGTCCAGCTTTTGCTGCCACAACAAAGGTGCCAGCGGGGAAAAGTAATGCTGGTTCTCACTGCCTCCTGGAACCCTTTCAAATGCCACAGACAATTTGGCCCTCTCTGCTTTCCTGCGGACTCCATCCTCAAAAGCACCTGTTTTCGCTTTCGGCAGCCTCCGGAGCAAAAAAGACAAACGTCCAGCTTTTGCTGCCACAGCAAACGTGCCAGCAGGGAAAAGTAATGCTGGTTCTCACTGCCTCATGGAACTCCTTCAAATGCCCCAGACAATTTGGCTCTCTCTGCTTTCCTGCGGACTCCATCCTCAAAAGCACCTGTTTTCGCTTTCGGCAACCTCCGGAGCAAAAAAGACAAACGTCCAGCTTTTGCTGCCACAGCAAAGGTGCCAGCGGGGAAAAGTAATGCTGGTTCTCACTGCCTCCTGGAACCCTTTCAAATGCCCCAGACAATTTGGCCCTCTCTGCTTTCCTGCCGACTCCATCCTCAAAAGCACCTGTTTTCGCTTTCGGCAGCCTCCGGAGCAAAAAAGACAAACGTCCAGCTTTTGCTGCCACAACAAAGGTGCCAGCGGGGAAAAGTAATGCTGGCTCTCACTGCCTCCTGGAACCCTTTCAAATGCCCCAGACAATTTGGCCCTCTCTGCTTTCCTGCGGACTCCATCCTCAAAAGCACCTGTTTTCGCTTTCGGCAGCCTCCGGAGCAAAAAAGACAAACGTCCAGCTTTTGCTGCCACAGCAAACGTGCCAGCGGGGAAAAGTAATGCTGGTTCTCACTGCCTCCTGGAACTCCTTCAAATGCCCCAGACAATTTGGCTCTCTCTGCTTTCCTGCGGACTCCATCCTCAAAAGCAGCTGTTTTCGCTTTCGGCAGCCTCCGGAGCAAAAAAGACAAACGTCCAGCTTTTGCTGCCACAGCAAAGGTGCCAGCGGGGAAAAGTAATGCTGGTTCTCACTGCCTCCTGGAACCCTTTCAAATGCCACAGACAATTTGGCCCTCTCTGCTTTCCTGCGGACTCCATCCTCAAAAGCACCTGTTTTCGCTTTCGGCAACCTCCGGAGCAAAAAAGACAAACGTCCAGCTTTTGCTGCGACAGCAAAGGTGCCAGCGGGGAAAAGTAATGCTGGTTCTCACTGCCTCCTGGAACCCTTTCAAATGCCCCAGACAATTTGGCCCTCTCTGCTTTCCTGCCGACTCCATCCTCAAAAGCACCTGTTTTCGCTTTCGGCAGCCTCCGGAGCAAAAAAGACAAACGTCCAGCTTTTGCTGCCACAACAAAGGTGCCAGCGGGGAAAAGTAATGCTGGTTCTCACTGCCTCCTGGAACCCTTTCAAATGCCCCAGACAATTTGGCCCTCTCTGCTTTCCTGCGGACTCCATCCTCAAAAGCACCTGTTTTCGCTTTCGGCAGCCTCCGGAGCAAAAAAGACAAACGTCCAGCTTTTGCTGCCACAACAAAGGTGCCAGCGGGGAAAAGTAATGCTGGTTCTCACTGCCTCCTGGAACCCTTTCAAATGCCCCAGACAATTTGGCCCTCTCTGCTTTCCTGCGGACTCCATCCTCAAAAGCACCTGTTTTCGCTTTTGGCAGCCTCCGGAGCAAAAAAGACAAACGTCCAGCTTTTGCTGCCACAGCAAAGGTGCCAGCGGGGAAAAGTAATGCTGGTTCTCACTGCCTCCTGGAACCCTTTCAAATGCCACAGACAATTTGGCCCTCTCTGCTTTCCTGCGGACTCTATCCTCAAAAGCGCCTTTTTTCACTTTCGGCGCCCTCCGGTGGTAAAAAGACAAACGTCCAGCTTTTGCTGCCGCAGCAAAGGTGCCAGCGGGGAAAAGTAATGCTGGTCCTCACTGCCTCCTGGAACCTCTTTAAATGCCAAAGACAATTTGGCCCTCTCTGCTTTCCTGCGGACTCCATCATCAAAAGCACCTGTTTTCGCTTTCGGCAACCTCCGGAGCAAAAAAGACAAACGTCCAGCTTTTGCTGCCACAGCAAAGGTACCAGCGGGGAAAAGTAATGCTGGTTCTCACTGCCTCCTGGAACCTCTTCAAATGCCACAGACAATTTGGCCCTCCCTGCTTTCCTGCGGACTCCATCCTCAAAAGCACCTGTTTTCGCTTTCGGCAACCTCCGGAGCAAAAAAGACAAACGTCCAGCTTTTGCTGCAACAGCAAAGGTGCTAGCGGGGAAAAGTAATGCTGGTTCTCACTGCCTCCTGGAACCCTTTCAAATGCCACAGACAATTTGGCCCTCTCTGCTTTCCTGCGGACTCTATCCTCAAAAGCGCCTTTTTTCACTTTCGGCGCCCTCCGGAGCAAAAAAGACAAACGTCCAGCTTTTGCTGCCGCAGCAAAGGTGCCAGCGGGGAAAAGTAATGCTGGTCCTCACTGCCTCCTGGAACCTCTTTAAATGCCAAAGACAATTTGGCCCTCTCTGCTTTCCTGCGGACTCCATCATCAAAAGCACCTGTTTTCGCTTTCGGCAGCCTCCGGAGCAAAAAAGACAAACGTCCAGCTTTTGCTGCCACAGCAAAGGTGCCAGCGGGGAAAAGTAATGCTGGTTCTCACTGCCTCCTGGAACCCTTTCAAATGCCACAGACAATTTGGCCCTCTCTGCTTTCCTGCGGACTCCATCCTCAAAAGAACCTATTTTCGCTTTCGGCAGCCTCCAGAGCAAAAAAGACAAACGTCCAGCTTTTGCTGCCACAGCAAAGGTGCCAGCGGGGAAAAGTAATGTTCGTTCTCACTGCCTCCTGGAACCCTTTCAAATGCCACAGACAATTTGGCCCTCTCTGCTTTCCTGCGGACTCCATCCTCAAAAGCACCTGTTTTCGCTTTCGGCAGCCTCCGGAGCAAAAAAGACAAACGTCCAGCTTTTGCTGCCACAGCAAAGGTGCCAGCGGGGAAAAGTAATGCTGGTTCTCACTGCCTCCTGGAACCCTTTCAAATGCCACAGACAATTTGGCCCTCTCTGCTTTCCTGCGGACTCCATCCTCAAAAGCACTTGTTTTCGCTTTCGGCAGCCTCCGGAGCAAAAAAGACAAACGTCCAGCTTTTGCTGCCACAACAAAGGTGCCAGCGGGGAAAAGTAATGCTGGTTCTCACTGCCTCCTGGAACCCTTTCAAATGCCACAGACAATTTGGCCCTCTCTGCTTTCCTGCGGACTCCATCCTCAAAAGAACCTATTTTCGCTTTCGGCAACCTCGGGAGCAAAAAAGACAAACGTCCAGCTTTTGCTGCCACAGCAAAGGTACCAGCGGGGAAAAGTAATGCTGGTTCTCACTGCCTCCTGGAACCTCTTCAAATGCCTCAGACAATTTGGCCCTCTCTGCTTTCCTGCGGACTCCATCCTCAAAAACACCTGTTTTCACTTTCGGCAACCTCCGGAGCAAAAAAGACAAACATCCAGCTTTTGCTGCCACAGCAAAGGTGCTAGCGGGGAAAAGTAATGCTGGTTCTCACTGCCTCCTGGAACCCTTTCAAATGCCACAGACAATTTGGCCCTCTCTGCTTTCCTGCGGACTCCATCCTCAAAAGCACCTGTTTTCGCTTTCGGCGCCCTCCGGTGGTAAAAAGACAAACGTCCAGCTTTTGCTGCCGCAGCAAAGGTGCCAGCGGGGAAAAGTAATGCTGGTCCTCACTGCCTCCTGGAACCTCTTTAAATGCCAAAGACAATTTGGCCCTCTCTGCTTTCCTGCGGACTCCATCCTCAAAAGCACCTGTTTTCGCTTTCGGCAGCCTCCGGAGCAAAAAAGACAAACGTCCAGCTTTTGCTGCCACAGCAAAGGTGCCAGCGGGGAAAAGTAATGCTGGTTCTCACTGCCTCCTGGAACCCTTTCAAATGCCACAGACAATTTGGCCCTCTCTGCTTTCCTGCGGACTCCATCCTCAAAAGAACCTATTTTCGCTTTCGGCAGCCTCCGGAGCAAAAAAGACAAACGTCCAGCTTTTGCTGCCACAGCAAAGGTGCCAGCGGGGAAAAGTAATGCTGGTTCTCACTGCCTCCTGGAACCCTTTCAAATGCCCCAGACAATTTGGCCCTCTCTGCTTTCCTGCGGACTCTATCCTCAAAAGCGCCTTTTTTCACTTTCGGCGCCCTCCGGTGGTAAAAAGACAAACGTCCAGCTTTTGCTGCCGCAGCAAAGGTGCCAGCGGGGAAAAGTAATGCTGGTCCTCACTGCCTCCTGGAACCTCTTTAAATGCCAAAGACAATTTGGCCCTCTCTGCTTTCCTGCGGACTCTATCCTCAAAAGAACCTATTTTCGCTTTCGGCAACCTCCGGAGCAAAAAAGACAAACGTCCAGCTTTTGCTGCCACAGCAAAGGTGCCAGCGGGGAAAAGTAATGCTGGTTCTCACTGCCTCCTGGAACCCTTTCAAATGCCACAGACAATTTGGCCCTCTCTGCTTTCCTGCGGACTCCATCCTCAAAAGAACCTATTTTTGCTTTCGGCGCCCTCCGGAGCAAAAAAGACAAACGTCCAGCTTTTGCTGCCACAGCAAAGGTGCTAGCGGGGAAAAGTAATGCTGGTTCTCACTGCCTCCTGGAACCTCTTCAAATGCCACAGACAATTTGGCCCTCTCTGCTTTCCTGCGGACTCTATCCTCAAAAGCGCCTTTTTTCACTTTCGGCGCCCTCCGGTGGTAAAAAGACAAACGTCCAGCTTTTGCTGCCGCAGCAAAGGTGCCAGCGGGGAAAAGTAATGCTGGTCCTCACTGCCTCCTGGAACCTCTTCAAATGCCACAGACAATTAAGCCCTCTCTGCTTTCCTGCGGACTCCATCCTCAAAAGCACCTGTTTTCGCTTTCGGCAGCCTCCGGAGCAAAAAAGACAAACGTCCAGCTTTTGCTGCCACAGCAAAGGTGCCAGCGGGGAAAAGTAATGCTGGTTCTCACTGCCTCCTGGAACCCTTTCAAATGCCACAGACAATTTGGCCCTCTCTGCTTTCCTGCGGACTCCATCCTCAAAAGAACCTATTTTCGCTTTCGGCAGCCTCCGGAGCAAAAAAGACAAACGTCCAGCTTTTGCTGCCACAGCAAAGGTGCCAGCGGGGAAAAGTAATGCTGGTTCTCACTGCCTCCTGGAACCCTTTCAAATGCCCCAGACAATTTGGCCCTCTCTGCTTTCCTGCGGACTCCATCCTCAAAAGCACCTGTTTTCGCTTTCGGCAGCCTCCGGAGCAAAAAAGACAAACGTCCAGCTTTTGCTGCCACAGCAAAGGTGCCAGCGGGGAAAAGTAATGCTGGTTCTCACTGCCTCCTGGAACCCTTTCAAATGCCACAGACAATTTGGCCCTCTCTGCTTTCCTGCGGACTCCATCCTCAAAACCACCTGTTTTCGCTTTTGGCAGCCTCCGGAGCAAAAAAGACAAACGTCCAGCTTTTTCTGCCACAACAAAGGTGCCAGCGGGGAAAAGTAATGCTGGTTCTCACTGCCTCCTGGAACCCTTTCAAATGCCACAGACAATTTGGCCCTCTCTGCTTTCCTGCGGACTCTATCCTCAAAAGCGCCTTTTTTCACTTTCGGCGCCCTCCGGTGGTAAAATGACAAACGTCCAGCTTTTGCTGCCGCAGCAAAGGTGCCAGCGGGGAAAAGTAATGCTGGTCCTCACTGCCTCCTGGAACCTCTTTAAATGCCACAGACAATTTGGCCCTCTCTGCTTTCCTGCGGACTCCATCCTCAAAAGAACCTATTTTTGCTTTCGGCGCCCTCCGGAGCAAAAAAGACAAACGTCCAGCTTTTGCTGCCACAGCAAAGGTACCAGCGGGGAAAAGTAATGCTGGTTCTCACTGCCTCCTGGAACCTCTTCAAATGCCACAGACAATTTGGCCCTCTCTGCTTTCCTGCGGACTCCATCCTCAAAAGCACCTGTTTTCGCTTTCGGCAACCTCCGGAGCAAAAAAGACAAACGTCCAGCTTTTGCTGCCACAGCAAAGGTGCTAGCAGGGAAAAGTAATGCTGGTTCTCACTGCCTCCTGGAACCCTTTCAAATGCCACAGACAATTTGGCCCTCTCTGCTTTCCTGCGGACTCTATCCTCAAAAGCGCCTTTTTTCACTTTCGGCGCCCTCCGGTGGTAAAAAGACAAAAGTCCAGCTTTTGCTGCCGCAGCAAAGGTGCCAGCGGGGAAAAGTAATGCTGGTCCTCACTGCCTCCTGGAACCTCTTTAAATGCCAAAGACAATTTGGCCCTCTCTGCTTTCCTGCGGACTCCATCATCAAAAGCACCTGTTTTCGCTTTCGGCAGCCTCCGGAGCAAAAAAGACAAACGTCCAGCTTTTGCTGCCACAGCAAAGGTGCCAGCGGGGAAAAGTAATGCTGGTTCTCACTGCCTCCTGGAACCCTTTCAAATGCCACAGACAATTTGGCCCTCTCTGCTTTCCTGCGGACTCCATCCTCAAAAGCACCTGTTTTCGCTTTCGGCAGCCTCCGGAGCAAAAAAGACAAACGTCCAGCTTTTGCTGCCACAGCAAAGGTGCCAGCGGGGAAAAGTAATGCTCGTTCTCACTGCCTCCTGGAACCCTTTCAAATGCCACAGACAATTTGGCCCTCTCTGCTTTCCTGCGGACTCCATCCTCAAAAGCACCTGTTTTCGCTTTCGGCAGCCTCCGGAGCAAAAAAGACAAACGTCCAGCTTTTGCTGCCACAGCAAAGGTGCCAGCGGGGAAAAGTAATGCTGGTTCTCACTGCCTCCTGGAACCCTTTCAAATGCCACAGACAATTTGGCCCTCTCTGCTTTCCTGCGGACTCCATCCTCAAAAGCACCTGTTTTCGCTTTCGGCAGCCTCCGGAGCAAAAAAGACAAACGTCCAGCTTTTGCTGCCACAACAAAGGTGCCAGCGGGGAAAAGTAATGCTGGTTCTCACTGCCTCCTGGAACCCTTTCAAATGCCACAGACAATTTGGCCCTCTCTGCTTTCCTGCGGACTCCATCCTCAAAAGAACCTATTTTCGCTTTCGGCAACCTCCGGAGCAAAAAAGACAAACGTCCAGCTTTTGCTGCCACAGCAAAGGTGCCAGCGGGGAAAAGTAATGCTGGTTCTCACTGCCTCCTGAAACCCTTTCAAATGCCACAGACAATTTGGCCCTCTCTGCTTTCCTGCGGACTCCATCCTCAAAAGAACCTATTTTTGCTTTCGGCGCCCTCCGGAGCAAAAAAGACAAACGTCCAGCTTTTGCTGCCGCAGCAAAGGTACCAGCGGGGAAAAGTAATGCTGGTTCTCACTGCCTCCTGGAACCTCTTCAAATGCCACAGACAATTTGGCCCTCTCTGCTTTCCTGCGGACTCCATCCTCAAAAGCACCTGGTTTCGCTTCTGGCAACCTCCGGAGCAAAAAAGACAAACGTCCAGCTTTTGCTGCCACAGCAAAGGTGCTAGCGGGGAAAAGTAATGCTGGTTCTCACTGCCTCCTGGAACCCTTTCAAATGCCCCAGACAATTTGGCCCTCTCTGCTTTCCTGCGGACTCTATCCTCAAAAGCGCCTTTTTTCACTTTCGGCGCCCTACGGTGGTAAAAAGACAAACGTCCAGCTTTTGCTGCCGCAGCAAAGGTGCCAGCGGGGAAAAGTAATGCTGGTCCTCACTGCCTCCTGGAACCTCTTTAAATGCCAAAGACAATTTGGCCCTCTCTGCTTTCCTGCGGACTCCATCATCAAAAGCACCTGTTTTCGCTTTCGGCAGCCTCCGGAGCAAAAAAGACAAACGTCCAGCTTTTGCTGCCACAGCAAAGGTGCCAGCGGGGAAAAGTAATGCTGGTTCTCACTGCCTCCTGGAACCCTTTCAAATGCCCCAGACAATTTGGCCCTCTCTGCTTTCCTGCGGACTCCATCCTCAAAAGAACCTATTTTCGCTTTCGGCAGCCTCCGGAGCAAAAAAGACAAACGTCCAGCTTTTGCTGCCACAGCAAAGGTGCCAGCGGGGAAAAGTAATGCTCGTTCTCACTGCCTCCTGGAACCCTTTCAAATGCCACAGACAATTTGGCCCTCTCTGCTTTCCTGCGGACTCCATCCTCAAAAGCACCTGTTTTCGCTTTCGGCAGCCTCCGGAGCAAAAAAGACAAACGTCCAGCTTTTGCTGCCACAGCAAAGGTGCCAGCGGGGAAAAGTAATGCTGGTTCTCACTGCCTCCTGGAACCCTTTCAAATGCCACAGACAATTTGGCCCTCTCTGCTTTCCTGCGGACTCCATCCTCAAAAGCACCTGTTTTCGCTTTCGGCAGCCTCCGGAGCAAAAAAGACAAACGTCCAGCTTTTGCTGCGACAGCAAAGGTGCCAGCGGGGAAAAGTAATGCTCGTTCTCACTGCCTCCTGGAACCCTTTCAAATGCCACAGACAATTTGGCCCTCTCTGCTTTCCTGCGGACTCCATCCTCAAAAGCACCTGTTTTCGCTTTCGGCAGCCTCCGGAGCAAAAAAGACAAACGTCCAGCTTTTGCTGCCACAGCAAAGGTGCCAGCGGGGAAAAGTAATGCTGGTTCTCACTGCCTCCATGAACCCTTTCAAATGCCCCAGACAATTTGGCCCTCTCTGCTTTCCTGCGGACTCCATCCTCAAAAGCACCTGTTTTCGCTTTCGGCAGCCTCCGGAGCAAAAAAGACAAACGTCCAGCTTTTGCTGCCACAACAAATGTGCCAGCGGGGAAAAGTAATGCTGGTTCTCACTGCCTCCTGGAACCCTTTCAAATGCCACAGACAATTTGGCCCTCTCTGCTTTCCTGCGGACTCCATCCTCAAAAGAACCTATTTTCGCTTTCGGCGCCCTCCGGTGGTAAAAAGACAAACGTCCAGCTTTTGCTGCCACAGCAAAGGTGCCAGCGGGGAAAAGTAATGCTCGTTCTCACTGCCTCCTGAAACCCTTTCAAATGCCACAGACAATTTGGCCCTCTCTGCTTTCCTGCGGACTCCATCCTCAAAAGAACCTATTTTTGCTTTCGGCGCCCTCCGGAGCAAAAAAGACAAACGTCCAGCTTTTGCTGCCGCAGCAAAGGTACCAGCGGGGAAAAGTAATGCTGGTTCTCACTGCCTCCTGGAACCTCTTCAAATGCCACAGACAATTTGGCCCTCTCTGCTTTCCTGCGGACTCCATCCTCAAAAGCACCTGTTTTCGCTTTCGGCAACCTCCGGAGCAAAAAAGACAAACGTCCAGCTTTTGCTGCCACAGCAAAGGTGCTAGCGGGGAAAAGTAATGCTGGTTCTCACTGCCTCCTGGAACCCTTTCAAATGCCCCAGACAATTTGGCCCTCTCTGCTTTCCTGCGGACTCTATCCTCAAAAGCGCCTTTTTTCACTTTCGGCGCCCTCCGGTGGTAAAAAGACAAACGTCCAGCTTTTGCTGCCGCAGCAAAGGTGCCAGCGGGGAAAAGTAATGCTGGTCCTCACTGCCTACTGGAACCTCTTTAAATGCCACAGACAATTTGGCCCTCTCTGCTTTCCTGCGGACTCCATCCTCAAAAGCACCTGTTTTCGCTTTCGGCAGCCTCCGGAGCAAAAAAGACAAACGTCCAGCTTTTGCTGCCACAGCAAAGGTGCCAGCGGGGAAAAGTAATGCTGGTTCTCACTGCCTCCTGGAACCTTTTCAAATGCCCCAGACAATTTGGCCCTCTCTGCTTTCCTGCGGACTCCATCCTCAAAAGAACCTATTTTCGCTTTCGGCAGCCTCGGGAGCAAAAAAGACAAACGTCCAGCTTTTGCTGCCACAGCAAAGGTGCCAGCGGGGAAAAGTAATGCTCGTTCTCACTGCCTCCTGGAACCCTTTCAAATGCCACAGACAATTTGGCCCTCTCTGCTTTCCTGCGGACTCCATCCTCAAAAGCACCTGTTTTCGCTTTCGGCAGCCTCCGGAGCAAAAAAGACAAACGTCCAGCTTTTGCTGCCACAGCAAAGGTGCCAGCGGGGAAAAGTAATGCTGGTTCTCACTGCCTCCTGGAACCCTTTCAAATGCCACAGACAATTTGGCCCTCTCTGCTTTCCTGCGGACTCCATCCTCAAAAGCACCTGTTTTCGCTTTCGGCAGCCTCCGGAGCAAAAAAGACAAACGTCCAGCTTTTGCTGCGACAGCAAAGGTGCCAGCGGGGAAAAGTAATGCTCGTTCTCACTGCCTCCTGGAACCCTTTCAAATGCCACAGACAATTTGGCCCTCTCTGCTTTCCTGCGGACTCCATCCTCAAAAGCACCTGTTTTCGCTTTCGGCAGCCTCCGGAGCAAAAAAGACAAACGTCCAGCTTTTGCTGCCACAGCAAAGGTGCCAGCGGGGAAAAGTAATGCTGGTTCTCACTGCCTCCTGGAACCCTTTCAAATGCCCCAGACAATTTGGCCCTCTCTGCTTTCCTGCGGACTCCATCCTCAAAAGCACCTGTTTTCGCTTTCGGCAGCCTCCGGAGCAAAAAAGACAAACGTCCAGCTTTTGCTGCCACAACAAAGGTGCCAGCGGGGAAAAGTAATGCTGGTTCTCACTGCCTCCTGGAACCCTTTCAAATGCCACAGACAATTTGGCCCTCTCTGCTTTCCTGCGGACTCCATCCTCAAAAGAACCTATTTTCGCTTTCGGCGCCCTCCGGTGGTAAAAAGACAAACGTCCAGCTTTTGCTGCCGCAGCAAAGGTGCCAGCGGGGAAAAGTAATGCTGGTCCTCACTGCCTCCTGGAACCTCTTTAAATGCCAAAGACAATTTGGCCCTCTCTGCTTTCCTGCGGACTCCATCATCAAAAGCACCTGTTTTCGCTTTCGGCAGCCTCCGGAGCAAAAAAGACAAACGTCCAGCTTTTGCTGCCACAGCAAAGGTGCCAGCGGGGAAAAGTAATGCTGGTTCTCACTGCCTCCTGGAACCCTTTCAAATGCCACAGACAATTTGGCCCTCTCTGCTTTCCTGCGGACTCCATCCTCAAAAGAACCTATTTTCGCTTTCGGCAGCCTCCGGAGCAAAAAAGACAAACGTCCAGCTTTTGCTGCCACAGCAAAGGTGCCAGCGGGGAAAAGTAATGCTGGTTCTCACTGCCTCCTGGAACCCTTTCAAATGCCACAGACAATTTGGCCCTCTCTGCTTTCCTGCGGACTCCATCCTCAAAAGCACCTGTTTTCGCTTTCGGCAGCCTCCGGAGCAAAAAAGACAAACGTCCAGCTTTTGCTGCCACAGCAAAGGTGCCAGCGGGGAAAAGTAATGCTGGTTCTCACTGCCTCCTGGAACCCTTTCAAATGCCACAGACAATTTGGCCCTCTCTGCTTTCCTGCGGACTGCATCCTCAAAAGCACCTGTTTTCGCTTTCGGCAGCCTCCGGAGCAAAAAAGACAAACGTCCAGCTTTTGCTGCCACAACAAAGGTGCCAGCGGGGAAAAGTAATGCTGGTTCTCACTGCCTCCTGGAACCCTTTCAAATGCCACAGACAATTTGGCCCTCTCTGCTTTCCTGCGGACTCCATCCTCAAAAGAACCTATTTTCGCTTTCGGCAGCCTCCGGAGCAAAAAGGACAAACGTCCAGCTTTTGCTGCCACAGCAAAGGTGCCAGCGGGGAAAAGTAATGCTCGTTCTCACTGCCTCCTGAAACCCTTTCAAATGCCACAGACAATTTGGCCCTCTCTGCTTTCCTGCGGACTCCATTTTCAAAAGAACCTTTTTTTGCTTTCGGCGCCCTCCGGAGCAAAAAAGACAAACGTCCAGCTTTTGCTGCCACAGCAAAGGTACCAGCGGGGAAAAGTAATGCTGGTTCTCACTGCCTCCTGGAACCTCTTCAAATGCCACAGACAATTTGGCCCTCTCTGCTTTCCTGCGGACTCCATCCTCAAAAGCACCTGTTTTCGCTTTCGGCAACCTCCGGAGCAAAAAAGACAAACGTCCAGCTTTTGCTGCCACAGCAAAGGTGCTAGCGGGGAAAAGTAATGCTGGTTCTCACTGCCTCCTGGAACCCTTTCAAATGCCACAGACAATTTGGCCCTCTCTGCTTTCCTGCGGACTCCATCCTCAAAAGCACCTGTTTTCGCTTTCGGCGCCCTCCGGTGGTAAGAAGACAAACGTCCAGCTTTTGCTGCCACAGCAAAGGTGCCAGCGGGGAAAAGTAATGCTGGTCCTCACTGCCTCCTGGAACCTCTTTAAATGCCAAAGACAATTTGGCCCTCTCTGCTTTCCTGCGGACTCCATCATCAAAAGCACCTGTTTTCGCTTTCGGCAGCCTCCGGAGCAAAAAAGACAAACGTCCAGCTTTTGCTGCCACAGCAAAGGTGCCAGCGGGGAAAAGTAATGCTGGTTCTCACTGCCTCCTGGAACCCTTTCAAATGCCACAGACAATTTGGCCCTCTCTGCTTTCCTGCGGACTCCATCCTCAAAAGAACCTATTTTCGCTTTCGGCAGCCTCCGGAGCAAAAAAGACAAACGTCCAGCTTTTGCTGCCACAACAAAGGTGCCAGCGGGGAAAAGTAATGCTGGTTCTCACTGCCTCCTGGAACCCTTTCAAATGCCCCAGACAATTTGGCCCTCTCTGCTTTCCTGCGGACTCCATCCTCAAAAGCACCTGTTTTCGCTTTCGGCAACCTCCGGAGCAAAAAAGACAAACGTCCAGCTTTTGCTGCCACAGCAAAGGTGCCAGCGGGGAAAAGTAATGCTGGTTCTCACTGCCTCCTGGAACCCTTTCAAATGCCACAGACAATTTGGCCCTCTCTGCTTTCCTGCGGACTCCATCCTCAAAAGCAGCTGTTTTCGCTTTCGGCAGCCTCCGGAGCAAAAAAGACAAACGTCCAGCTTTTGCTGCCACAGCAAAGGTGCCAGCGGGGAAAAGTAATGCTGGTTCTCACTGCCTCCTGGAACCCTTTCAAATGCCCCAGACAATTTGGCCCTCTCTGCTTTCCTGCGGACTCCATCCTCAAAAGCACCTGTTTTCGCTTTCGGCAGCCTCCGGAGCAAAAAAGACAAACGTCCAGCTTTTGCTGCCACAGCAAAGGTGCCAGCGGGGAAAAGTAATGCTGGTTCTCACTGCCTCCTGGAACCCTTTAAAATGTCACAGACAATTTGGCCCTCTCTGCTTTGCTGCGGACTCTATCCTCAAAAGCGCCTTTTTTCATTTTCGGCGCCCTCCGGTGGTAAAAAGACAAACGTCCAGCTTTTGCTGCCGCAGCAAAGGTGCCAGCGGGGAAAAGTAATGCTGGTCCTCACTGCCTCCTGGAACCTCTTTAAATGCCAAAGACAATTTGGCCCTCTCTGCTTTCCTGCGGACTCCATCATCAAAAGCACCTGTTTTCGCTTTCGGCAGCCTCCGGAGCAAAAAAGACAAACGTCCAGCTTTTGCTGCCACAGCAAAGGTGCCAGCGGGGAAAAGTAATGCTGGTTCTCACTGCCTCCTGGAACCCTTTCAAATGCCACAGACAATTTGGCCCTCTCTGCTTTCCTGCGGACTCCATCCTCAAAAGCACCTGTTTTCGCTTTCGGCAACCTCCGGAGCAAAAAAGACAAACGTCCAGCTTTTGCTGCCACAGCAAAGGTGCCAGCGGGGAAAAGTAATGCTGGTTCTCACTGCCTCCTGGAACCTCTTCAAATGCCACAGACAATTTGGCCCTCTCTGCTTTCCTGCGGACTCCATCCTCAAAAGCACCTGTTTTCGCTTTCGGCAACCTCCGGAGCAAAAAAGACAAACGTCCAGCTTTTGCTGCCACAGCAAAGGTGCTAGCGGGGAAAAGTAATGCTGGTTCTCACTGCCTCCTGGAACCCTTTCAAATGCCCCAGACAATTTGGCCCTCTCTGCTTTCCTGCGGACTCTATCCTCAAAAGCGCCTTTTTTCACTTTCGGCGCCCTACGGTGGTAAAAAGACAAACGTCCAGCTTTTGCTGCCGCAGCAAAGGTGCCAGCGGGGAAAAGTAATGCTGGTCCTCACTGCCTCCTGGAACCTCTTTAAATGCCAAAGACAATTTGGCCCTCTCTGCTTTCCTGCGGACTCCATCATCAAAAGCACCTGTTTTCGCTTTCGGCAGCCTCCGGAGCAAAAAAGACAAACGTCCAGCTTTTGCTGCCACAGCAAAGGTGCCAGCGGGGAAAAGTAATGCTGGTTCTCACTGCCTCCTGGAACCCTTTCAAATGCCACAGACAATTTGGCCCTCTCTGCTTTCCTGCGGACTCCATCCTCAAAAGAACCTATTTTCGCTTTCGGCAGCCTCCGGAGCAAAAAAGACAAACGTCCAGCTTTTGCTGCCACAGCAAAGGTGCCAGCGGGGAAAAGTAATGCTGGTTCTCACTGCCTCCTGGAACCCTTTCAAATGCCACAGACAATTTGGCCCTCTCTGCTTTCCTGCGGACTCCATCCTCAAAAGCACCTGTTTTCGCTTTCGGCAGCCTCCGGAGCAAAAAAGACAAACGTCCAGCTTTTGCTGCCACAGCAAAGGTGCCAGCGGGGAAAAGTAATGCTGGTTCTCACTGCCTCCTGGAACCCTTTCAAATGCCACAGACAATTTGGCCCTCTCTGCTTTCCTGCGGACTGCATCCTCAAAAGCACCTGTTTTCGCTTTCGGCAGCCTCCGGAGCAAAAAAGACAAACGTCCAGCTTTTGCTGCCACAACAAAGGTGCCAGCGGGGAAAAAGTAATGCTGGTTCTCACTGCCTCCTGGAACCCTTTCAAATGCCACAGACAATTTGGCCCTCTCTGCTTTCCTGCGGACTCCATCCTCAAAAGAACCTATTTTCGCTTTCGGCAGCCTCCGGAGCAAAAAGGACAAACGTCCAGCTTTTGCTGCCACAGCAAAGGTGCCAGCGGGGAAAAGTAATGCTCGTTCTCACTGCCTCCTGAAACCCTTTCAAATGCCACAGACAATTTGGCCCTCTCTGCTTTCCTGCGGACTCCATTTTCAAAAGAACCTTTTTTTGCTTTCGGCGCCCTCCGGAGCAAAAAAGACAAACGTCCAGCTTTTGCTGCCACAGCAAAGGTACCAGCGGGGAAAAGTAATGCTGGTTCTCACTGCCTCCTGGAACCTCTTCAAATGCCACAGACAATTTGGCCCTCTCTGCTTTCCTGCGGACTCCATCCTCAAAAGCACCTGTTTTCGCTTTCGGCAACCTCCGGAGCAAAAAAGACAAACGTCCAGCTTTTGCTGCCACAGCAAAGGTGCTAGCGGGGAAAAGTAATGCTGGTTCTCACTGCCTCCTGAAACCCTTTCAAATGCCACAGACAATTTGGCCCTCTCTGCTTTCCTGCGGACTCCATTTTCAAAAGAACCTTTTTTTGCTTTCGGCGCCCTCCGGAGCAAAAAAGACAAACGTCCAGCTTTTGCTGCCACAGCAAAGGTACCAGCGGGGAAAAGTAATGCTGGTTCTCACTGCCTCCTGGAACCTCTTCAAATGCCACAGACAATTTGGCCCTCTCTGCTTTCCTGCGGACTCCATCCTCAAAAGCACCTGTTTTCGCTTTCGGCAACCTCCGGAGCAAAAAAGACAAACGTCCAGCTTTTGCTGCCACAGCAAAGGTGCTAGCGGGGAAAAGTAATGCTGGTTCTCACTGCCTCCTGGAACCCTTTCAAATGCCACAGACAATTTGGCCCTCTCTGCTTTCCTGCGGACTCCATCCTCAAAAGCACCTGTTTTCGCTTTCGGCGCCCTCCGGTGGTAAGAAGACAAACGTCCAGCTTTTGCTGCCACAGCAAAGGTGCCAGCGGGGAAAAGTAATGCTGGTCCTCACTGCCTCCTGGAACCTCTTTAAATGCCAAAGACAATTTGGCCCTCTCTGCTTTCCTGCGGACTCCATCATCAAAAGCACCTGTTTTCGCTTTCGGCAGCCTCCGGAGCAAAAAAGACAAACGTCCAGCTTTTGCTGCCACAGCAAAGGTGCCAGCGGGGAAAAGTAATGCTGGTTCTCACTGCCTCCTGGAACCCTTTCAAATGCCACAGACAATTTGGCCCTCTCTGCTTTCCTGCGGACTCCATCCTCAAAAGAACCTATTTTCGCTTTCGGCAGCCTCCGGAGCAAAAAAGACAAACGTCCAGCTTTTGCTGCCACAACAAAGGTGCCAGCGGGGAAAAGTAATGCTGGTTCTCACTGCCTCCTGGAACCCTTTCAAATGCCCCAGACAATTTGGCCCTCTCTGCTTTCCTGCGGACTCCATCCTCAAAAGCACCTGTTTTCGCTTTCGGCAACCTCCGGAGCAAAAAAGACAAACGTCCAGCTTTTGCTGCCACAGCAAAGGTGCCAGCGGGGAAAAGTAATGCTGGTTCTCACTGCCTCCTGGAACCCTTTCAAATGCCACAGACAATTTGGCCCTCTCTGCTTTCCTGCGGACTCCATCCTCAAAAGCAGCTGTTTTCGCTTTCGGCAGCCTCCGGAGCAAAAAAGACAAACGTCCAGCTTTTGCTGCCACAGCAAAGGTGCCAGCGGGGAAAAGTAATGCTGGTTCTCACTGCCTCCTGGAACCCTTTCAAATGCCCCAGACAATTTGGCCCTCTCTGCTTTCCTGCGGACTCCATCCTCAAAAGCACCTGTTTTCGCTTTCGGCAGCCTCCGGAGCAAAAAAGACAAACGTCCAGCTTTTGCTGCCACAGCAAAGGTGCCAGCGGGGAAAAGTAATGCTGGTTCTCACTGCCTCCTGGAACCCTTTAAAATGTCACAGACAATTTGGCCCTCTCTGCTTTGCTGCGGACTCTATCCTCAAAAGCGCCTTTTTTCATTTTCGGCGCCCTCCGGTGGTAAAAAGACAAACGTCCAGCTTTTGCTGCCGCAGCAAAGGTGCCAGCGGGGAAAAGTAATGCTGGTCCTCACTGCCTCCTGGAACCTCTTTAAATGCCAAAGACAATTTGGCCCTCTCTGCTTTCCTGCGGACTCCATCATCAAAAGCACCTGTTTTCGCTTTCGGCAGCCTCCGGAGCAAAAAAGACAAACGTCCAGCTTTTGCTGCCACAGCAAAGGTGCCAGCGGGGAAAAGTAATGCTGGTTCTCACTGCCTCCTGGAACCCTTTCAAATGCCACAGACAATTTGGCCCTCTCTGCTTTCCTGCGGACTCCATCCTCAAAAGCACCTGTTTTCGCTTTCGGCAACCTCCGGAGCAAAAAAGACAAACGTCCAGCTTTTGCTGCGACAGCAAAGGTGCCAGCGGGGAAAAGTAATGCTGGTTCTCACTGCCTCCTGGAACCTCTTCAAATGCCACAGACAATTTGGCCCTCTCTGCTTTCCTGCGGACTCCATCCTCAAAAGCACCTGTTTTCGCTTTCGGCAACCTCCGGAGCAAAAAAGACAAACGTCCAGCTTTTGCTGCCACAGCAAAGGTGCTAGCGGGGAAAAGTAATGCTGGTTCTCACTGCCTCCTGGAACCCTTTCAAATGCCCCAGACAATTTGGCCCTCTCTGCTTTCCTGCGGACTCTATCCTCAAAAGCGCCTTTTTTCACTTTCGGCGCCCTACGGTGGTAAAAAGACAAACGTCCAGCTTTTGCTGCCGCAGCAAAGGTGCCAGCGGGGAAAAGTAATGCTGGTCCTCACTGCCTCCTGGAACCTCTTTAAATGCCAAAGACAATTTGGCCCTCTCTGCTTTCCTGCGGACTCCATCATCAAAAGCACCTGTTTTCGCTTTCGGCAGCCTCCGGAGCAAAAAAGACAAACGTCCAGCTTTTGCTGCCACAGCAAAGGTGCCAGCGGGGAAAAGTAATGCTGGTTCTCACTGCCTCCTGGAACCCTTTCAAATGCCACAGACAATTTGGCCCTCTCTGCTTTCCTGCGGACTCCATCCTCAAAAGAACCTATTTTCGCTTTCGGCAGCCTCCGGAGCAAAAAAGACAAACGTCCAGCTTTTGCTGCCACAGCAAAGGTGCCAGCGGGGAAAAGTAATGCTGGTTCTCACTGCCTCCTGGAACCCTTTCAAATGCCACAGACAATTTGGCCCTCTCTGCTTTCCTGCGGACTCCATCCTCAAAAGCACCTGTTTTCGCTTTCGGCAGCCTCCGGAGCAAAAAAGACAAACGTCCAGCTTTTGCTGCCACAGCAAAGGTGCCAGCGGGGAAAAGTAATGCTGGTTCTCACTGCCTCCTGGAACCCTTTCAAATGCCACAGACAATTTGGCCCTCTCTGCTTTCCTGCGGACTCCATCCTCAAAAGCACCTGTTTTCGCTTTCGGCAGCCTCCGGAGCAAAAAAGACAAACGTCCAGCTTTTGCTGCCACAACAAAGGTGCCAGCGGGGAAAAGTAATGCTGGTTCTCACTGCCTCCTGGAACCCTTTCAAATGCCACAGACAATTTGGCCCTCTCTGCTTTCCTGCGGACTCCATCCTCAAAAGAACCTATTTTCGCTTTCGGCAACCTCCGGAGCAAAAAAGACAAACGTCCAGCTTTTGCTGCCACAGCAAAGGTGCCAGCGGGGAAAAGTAATGCTCGTTCTCACTGCCTCCTGAAACCCTTTCAAATGCCACAGACAATTTGGCCCTCTCTGCTTTCCTGCGGACTCCATTTTCAAAAGAACCTTTTTTTGCTTTCGGCGCCCTCCGGAGCAAAAAAGACAAACGTCCAGCTTTTGCTGCCACAGCAAAGGTACCAGCGGGGAAAAGTAATGCTGGTTCTCACTGCCTCCTGGAACCTCTTCAAATGCCACAGACAATTTGGCCCTCTCTGCTTTCCTGCGGACTCCATCCTCAAAAGCACCTGTTTTCGCTTTCGGCAACCTCCGGAGCAAAAAAGACAAACGTCCAGCTTTTGCTGCCACAGCAAAGGTGCTAGCGGGGAAAAGTAATGCTGGTTCTCACTGCCTCCTGGAACCCTTTCAAATGCCACAGACAATTTGGCCCTCTCTGCTTTCCTGCAGACTCCATCCTCAAAAGCACCTGTTTTCGCTTTCGGCGCCCTCCGGTGGTAAGAAGACAAACGTCCAGCTTTTGCTGCCACAGCAAAGGTGCCAGCGGGGAAAAGTAATGCTGGTCCTCACTGCCTCCTGGAACCTCTTTAAATGCCAAAGACAATTTGGCCCTCTCTGCTTTCCTGCGGACTCCATCATCAAAAGCACCTGTTTTCGCTTTCGGCAGCCTCCGGAGCAAAAAAGACAAACGTCCAGCTTTTGCTGCCACAGCAAAGGTGCCAGCGGGGAAAAGTAATGCTGGTTCTCACTGCCTCCTGGAACCCTTTCAAATGCCCCTGACAATTTGGCCCTCTCTGCTTTCCTGCAAACTCCATCCTCAAAAGAACCTATTTTCGCTTTCGGCAGCCTCCGGAGCAAAAAAGACAAACGTCCAGCTTTTGCTGCCACAACAAAGGTGCCAGCGGGGAAAAGTAATGCTGGTTCTCACTGCCTCCTGGAACCCTTTCAAATGCCCCAGACAATTTGGCCCTCTCTGCTTTCCTGCGGACTCCATCCTCAAAAGCACCTGTTTTCGCTTTCGGCAACCTCCGGAGCAAAAAAGACAAACGTCCAGCTTTTGCTGCCACAGCAAAGGTGCCAGCGGGGAAAAGTAATGCTGGTTCTCACTGCCTCCTGGAACCCTTTCAAATGCCACAGACAATTTGGCCCTCTCTGCTTTCCTGTAGACTCCATCCTCAAAAGCACCTGTTTTCGCTTTCGGCAGCCTCCGGAGCAAAAAAGACAAACGTCCAGCTTTTGCTGCCACAGCAAAGGTGCCAGCGGGGAAAAGTAATGCTGGTTCTCACTGCCTCCTGGAACCCTTTCAAATGCCCCAGACAATTTGGCCCTCTCTGCTTTCCTGCGGACTCCATCCTCAAAAGCACCTGTTTTCGCTTTCGGCAGCCTCCGGAGCAAAAAAGACAAACGTCCAGCTTTTGCTGCCACAGCAAAGGTGCCAGCGGGGAAAAGTAATGCTGGTTCTCACTGCCTCCTGGAACCCTTTCAAATGCCACAGACAATTTGGCCCTCTCTGCTTTCCTGCGGACTCCATCCTCAAAAGAACCTATTTTCGCTTTCGGCAGCCTCCGGAGCAAAAAAGACAAACGTCCAGCTTTTGCTGCCACAACAAAGGTGCCAGCGGGGAAAAGTAATGCTGGTTCTCACTGCCTCCTGGAACCCTTTCAAATGCCACAGACAATTTGGTCCTCTCTGCTTTCCTGCGGACTCCATCCTCAAAAGCACCTGTTTTCGCTTTCGGCAGCCTCCGGAGCAAAAAAGACAAACGTCCAGCTTTTGCTGCCACAGCAAAGGTGCCAGCGGGGAAAAGTAATGCTGGTTCTCACTGCTTCCTGGAACCCTTTCAAATGCCCCAGACAATTTGGCCCTCTCTGCTTTCCTGCGGACTCCATCATCAAAAGCACCTGTTTTCGCTTTCGGCAGCCTCCGGAGCAAAAAAGACAAACGTCCAGCTTTTGCTGCCACAACAAAGGTGCCAGCGGGGAAAAGTAATGCTGGTTCTCACTGCCTCCTGGAACCCTTTCAAATGCCTCAGACAATTTGGCCCTCTCTGCTTTCCTGCGGACTCTATCCTCAAAAGCGCCTTTTTTCACTTTCGGCGCCCTCCGGTGGTAAAAAGACAAACGTCCAGCTTTTGCTGCCGCAGCAAAGGTGCCAGCGGGGAAAAGTAATGCTGGTCCTCACTGCTTCCTGGAACCTCTTTAAATGCCACAGACAATTTGGCCCTCTCTGCTTTCCTGCGGACTCCATCCTCAAAAGAAACTATTTTCACTTTCGGCAGCCTCCGGAGCAAAAAAGACAAACGTCCAGCTTTTGCTGCCACAGCAAAGGTGCCAGCGGGGAAAAGTAATGCTCGTACTCACTGCCTCCTGGAACCCTTTCAAATGCCCCAGACAATTTGGCCCTCTCTGCTTTCCTGCGGACTCCATCCTCAAAAGCACCTGTTTTCGCTTTCGGCAGCCTCCGCAGCAAAAAAGACAAACGTCCAGCTTTTGCTGCCACAACAAAGGTGCCAGCGGGGAAAAGTAATGGTGGTTCTCACTGCCTCCTGGAACCCTTTCAAATGCCCCAGACAATTTGGCCCTCTCTGCTTTCCTGCGGACTCCATCCTCAAAAGCACCTGTTTTCGCTTTCGGCAACCTCCGGAGCAAAAAAGACAAACGTCCAGCTTTTGCTGCCACAGCAAAGGTGCCAGCGGGGAAAAGTAATGCTGGTTCTCACTGCCTCCTGGAACCCTTTCAAATGCCACAGACAATTTGGCCCTCTCTGCTTTCCTGCGGACTCCATCCTCAAAAGCACCTGTTTTCGCTTTCGGCAGCCTCCGGAGCAAAAAAGACAAACGTCCAGCTTTTGCTGCCACAACAAAGGTGCCAGCGGGGAAAAGTAATGCTGGTTCTCACTGCCTCCTGGAACCCTTTCAAATGCCAGAGACAATTTGGCCCTCTCTGCTTTCCTGCGGACTCCATCCTCAAAAGAACCTATTTTCGCTTTCGGCAACCTCCGGAGCAAAAAAGACAAACGTCCAGCTTTTGCTGCCACAGCAAAGGTGCCAGCGGGGAAAAGTAATGCTGGTTCTCACTGCCTCCTGGAACCCTTTCAAATGCCACAGACAATTTGGCCCTCTCTGCTTTCCTGCGGACTCCATCCTCAAAAGAACCTATTTTTGCTTTCGGCGCCCTCCGGAGCAAAAAAGACAAACGTCCAGCTTTTGCTGCCACAGCAAAGGTACCAGCGGGGAAAAGTAATGCTGGTTCTCACTGCCTCCTGGAACCTCTTCAAATGCCACAGACAATTTGGCCCTCTCTGCTTTCCTGCGGACTCCATCCTCAAAAGCACCTGTTTTCGCTTTCGGCAACCTCCGGAGCAAAAAAGACAAACGTCCAGCTTTTGCTGCCACAGCAAAGGTGCTAGCGGGGAAAAGTAATGCTGGTTCTCACTGCCTCCTGGAACCCTTTCAAATGCCACAGACAATTTGGCCCTCTCTGCTTTCCTGCGGACTCCATCCTCAAAAGCACCTGTTTTCGCTTTCGGCGCCCTCCGGTGGTAAAAAGACAAACGTCCAGCTTTTGCTGCCGCAGCAAAGGTGCCAGCGGGGAAAAGTAATGCTGGTCCTCACTGCCTCCTGGAACCTCTTTAAATGCCAAAGACAATTTGGCCCTCTCTGCTTTCCTGCGGACTCCATCATCAAAAGCACCTGTTTTCGCTTTCGGCAGCCTCCGGAGCAAAAAAGACAAACATCAAGATTTTGCTGCCACAGCAAAGGTGCCAGCGGGGAAAAGTAATGCTGGTTCTCACTGCCTCCTGGAACCCTTTCAAATGCCACAGACAATTTGGCCCTCTCTGCTTTCCTGCGGACTCCATCCTCAAAAGCACCTGTTTTTGCTTTCGGCAGCCTCCGGAGCAAAAAAGACAAACGTCCAGCTTTTGCTGCCACAACAAAGGTGCCAGCGGGGAAAAGTAATGCTGGTTCTCACTGCCTCCTGGAACCCTTTCAAATGCCACAGACAATTTGGCCCTCTCTGCTTTCCTGCGGACTCCATCCTCAAAAGAACCTATTTTCGCTTTCGGCAACCTCCGGAGCAAAAAAGACAAACGTCCAGCTTTTGCTGCCACAGCAAAGGTGCCAGCGGGGAAAAGTAATGCTGGTTCTCACTGCCTCCTGGAACCCTTTCAAATGCCACAGACAATTTGGCCCTCTCTGCTTTCCTGCGGACTCCATCCTCAAAAGAACCTATTTTTGCTTTCGGCGCCCTCCGGAGCAAAAAAGACAAACGTCCAGCTTTTGCTGCCACAGCAAAGGTACCAGCGGGGAAAAGTAATGCTGGTTCTCACTGCCTCCTGGAACCTCTTCAAATGCCACAGACAATTTGGCCCTCTCTGCTTTCCTGCGGACTCCATCCTCAAAAGCACCTGTTTTCGCTTTCGGCAACCTCCGGAGCAAAAAAGACAAACGTCCAGCTTTTGCTGCCACAGCAAAGGTGCTAGCGGGGAAAAGTAATGCTGGTTCTCACTGCCTCCTGGAACCCTTTCAAATGCCACAGACAATTTGGCCCTCTCTGCTTTCCTGCGGACTCCATCCTCAAAAGCACCTGTTTTCGCTTTCGGCGCCCTCCGGTGGTAAAAAGACAAACGTCCAGCTTTTGCTGCCGCAGCAAAGGTGCCAGCGGGGAAAAGTAATGCTGGTCCTCACTGCCTCCTGGAACCTCTTTAAATGCCAAAGACAATTTGGCCCTCTCTGCTTTCCTGCGGACTCCATCATCAAAAGCACCTGTTTTCGCTTTCGGCAGCCTCCGGAGCAAAAAAGACAAACGTCCAGCTTTTGCTGCCACAGCAAAGGTGCCAGCGGGGAAAAGTAATGCTGGTTCTCACTGACTCCTGGAACCCTTTCAAATGCCACAGACAATTTGGCCCTCTCTGCTTTCCTGCGGACTCCATCCTCAAAAGCACCTGTTTTTGCTTTCGGCAGCCTCCGGAGCAAAAAAGACAAACGTCCAGCTTTTGCTGCCACAACAAAGGTGCCAGCGGGGAAAAGTAATGCTGGTTCTCACTGCCTCCTGGAACCCTTTCAAATGCCACAGACAATTTGGCCCTCTCTGCTTTCCTGCGGACTCCATCATCAAAAGCACCTGTTTTCGCTTTCGGCAGCCTCCGGAGCAAAAAAGACAAACGTCCAGCTTTTGCTGCCACAGCAAAGGTGCCAGCGGGGAAAAGTAATGCTGGTTCTCACTGCCTCCTGGAACCCTTTCAAATGCCACAGACAATTTGGCCCTCTCTGCTTTCCTGCGGACTCCATCCTCAAAAGCACCTGTTTTCGCTTTCGGCAGCCTCCGGAGCAAAAAAGACAAACGTCCAGCTTTTGCTGCCACAGCAAAGGTGCCAGCGGGGAAAAGTAATGCTGGTTCTCACTGCCTCCTGGAACCCTTTAAAATGTCACAGACAATTTGGCCCTCTCTGCTTTGCTGCGGACTCCATCCTCAAAAGCACCTGTTTTCGCTTTCGGCAGCCTCCGGAGCAAAAAAGACAAACGTCCAGCTTTTGCTGCCACAGCAAAGGTGCCAGCGGGGAAAAGTAATGCTGGTTCTCACTGCCTCCTGGAACCCTTTCAAATGCCACAGACAATTTGGCCCTCTCTGCTTTCCTGCGGACTCTATCCTCAAAAGCGCCTTTTTTCACTTTCGGCGCCCTCCGGAGGTAAAAAGACAAACGTCCAGCTTTTGCTGCCGCAGCAAAGGTGCCAGCGCTGAAAAGTAATGCTGGTCCTCACTGCCTCCTGGAACCTCTTTAAATGCCAAAGACAATTTGGCCCTCTCTGCTTTCCTGCGGACTCCATCCTCAAAAGCACCTGTTTTCGCTTTCGGCAGCCTCCGGAGCAAAAAAGACAAACGTCCAGCTTTTGCTGCCACAGCAAAGGTGCCAGCGGGGAAAAGTAATGCTGGTTCTCACTGCCTCCTGGAACCCTTTCAAATGCCACAGACAATTTGGCCCTCTCTGCTTTCCTGCGGACTCCATCCTCAAAAGAACATATTTTCGCTTTCGGCAGCCTCCGGAGCAAAAAAGACAAACGTCCAGCTTTTGCTGCCACAACAAAGGTGCCAGCGGGGAAAAGTAATGCTGGTTCTCACTGCCTCCTGGAACCCTTTCAAATGCCACAGACAATTTGGCCCTCTCTGCTTTCCTGCGGACTCCATCCTCAAAAGCACCTTTTTTCGCTTTCGGCAGCCTCCGGAGCAAAAAAGACAAACGTCCAGCTTTTGCTGCCACAACAAAGGTGCCAGCGGGGAAAAGTAATGGTGGTTCTCACTGCCTCCTGGAACCCTTTCAAATGCCCCAGACAATTTGGCCCTCTCTGCTTTCCTGCGGACTCCATCCTCAAAAGCACCTGTTTTCGCTTTCGGCAGCCTCCGGAGCAAAAAAGACAAACGTCCAGCTTTTGCTGCCACAGCAAAGGTGCCAGCGGGGAAAAGTAATGCTGGTTCTCACTGCCTCCTGGAACCCTTTCAAATGCCACAGACAATTTGGCCCTCTCTGCTTTCCTGCAGACTCCATCCTCAAAAGCACCTGTTTTCGCTTTCGGCAGCCTCCGGAGCAAAAAAGACAAACGTCCAGCTTTTGCTGCCACAACAAAGGTGCCAGCGGGGAAAAGTAATGCTGGTTCTCACTGCCGCCTGGAACCCTTTCAAATGCCACAGACAATTTGGCCCTCTCTGCTTTCCTGCGGACTCCATCCTCAAAAGAACCTATTTTCGCTTTCGGCAACCTCCGGAGCAAAAAAGACAAACGTCCAGCTTTTGCTGCCACAGCAAAGGTGCCAGCGGGGAAAAGTAATGCTCGTTCTCACTGCCTCCTGGAACCCTTTCAAATGCCACAGACAATTTGGCCCTCTCTGCTTTCCTGCGGACTCCATCCTCAAAAGAACCTATTTTTGCTTTCGGC
>NW_028127314.1:0-55251 GCF_965231255.1 Vanellus vanellus
GGCAGCCTCCGGAGCAAAAAAGACAAACGTCCAGCTTTTGCTGCCACAGCAAAGGTGCCAGCGGGGAAAAGTAATGCTGGTTCTCACTGCCTCCTGGAACCCTTTCAAATGCCCCAGACAATTTAGCCCTCTCTGCTATCCTGCGGACTCCATCCTCAAAAGCGCCTTTTTTCACTTTCGGCGCCCTCCGGTGGTAAAAAGACAAACGTCCAGCTTTTGCTGCCACAGCAAAGGTGCCAGCGGGGAAAAGTGATGCTGGTTCTCACTGCCTCCTGGAACCCTTTCAAATGCCACAGACAATTTGGCCCTCTCTGCTTTCCTGCGGACTCCATCCTCAAAAGCACCTATTTTCGCTTTCGGCAGCCTCCGGAGCAAAAAAGACAAACGTCCAGCTTTTGCTGCCACAGCAAAGGTGCCAGCGGGGAAAAGTAATGCTGGTTCTCACTGCCTCCTGGAACCCTTTCAAATGCCCCAGACAATTTGGCCCTCTCTGCTTTCCTGCGGACTCCATCCTCAAAAGCACCTGTTTTCGCTTTCGGCAGCGTCCGGAGCAAAAAAGACAAACGTCCAGCTTTTGCTGCCACAGCAAAGGTGCCAGCGGGGAAAAGTAATGCTGGTTCTCACTGCCTCCTGGAACTCTTTCAAATGCCACAGACAATTTGGCCCTCTCTGCTTTCCTGTGGACTCCATCCTCAAAAGCACCTGTTTTCGCTTTCGGCAGCCTCCGGAGCAAAAAAGACAAACGTCCAGCTTTTGCTGCCACAGCAAAGGTGCCAGCGGGGAAAAGTAATGCTGGTTCTCACTGCCTCCTGGAACCCTTTCAAATGCCCCAGACAATTTGGCCCTCTCTGCTTTCCTGCGGACTCCATCCTCAAAAGCACCTGTTTTCGCTTTCGGCAGCCTCCGGAGCAAAAAAGACAAACGTCCAGCTTTTGCTGCCACAGCAAAGGTGCCAGCGGGGAAAAGTAATGCTGGTTCTCACTGCCTCCTGGAACCTCTTCAAATGCCCCAGACAATTTGGCCCTCTCTGCTTTCCTGCGGACTCCATCCTCAAAAGCACCTGTTTTCGCTTTCAGGAACCTCCGGAGCAAAAAAGACAAACGTCCAGCTTTTGCTGCCACAGCAAAGGTGCCAGCGGGGAAAAGTAATGCTGGTTCTCACTGCCTCCTGGAACCCTTTCAAATGCCACAGACAATTTGGCCCTCTCTGCTTTCCTGCGGACTCCATCCTCAAAAGAACCTATTTTCCCTTTCGGCGCCCTCCGGTGGTAAAAAGACAAACGTCCAGCTTTTGCTGCCACGGCAAAGGTGCCAGCGGGGAAAAGTAATGCTGGTTCTCACTGCCTCCTGGAACCCTTTCAAATGCCACAGACAATTTGGCCCTCTCTGCTTTCCTGCGGACTCCATCCTCAAAAGCACCTGTTTTCGCTTTCGGCAGCCTCCAGAGCAAAAAAGACAAACGTCCAGCTTTTGCTGCCACAGCAAAGGTGCCAGCGGGGAAAAGTAATGCTGGTTCTCACTGCCTCCTGGAACCCTTTCAAATGCCACAGACAATTTGGCCCTCTCTGCTTTCCTGTGGACTCCATCCTCAAAAGCACCTGTTTTCGCTTTCGGCAGCCTCCGGAGCAAAAAAGACAAACGTCCAGCTTTTGCTGCCACAGCAAAGGTGCCAGCGGGGAAAAGTAATGCTGGTTCTCACTGCCTCCTGGAACCCTTTCAAATGCCCCAGACAATTTAGCCCTCTCTGCTATCCTGCGGACTCCATCCTCAAAAGCGCCTTTTTTCACTTTCGGCGCCCTCCGGTGGTAAAAAGACAAACGTCCAGCTTTTGCTGCCACAGCAAAGGTGCCAGCGGGGAAAAGTGATGCTGGTTCTCACTGCCTCCTGGAACCCTTTCAAATGCCACAGACAATTTGGCCCTCTCTGCTTTCCTGCGGACTCCATCCTCAAAAGCACCTATTTTCGCTTTCGGCAGCCTCCGGAGCAAAAAAGACAAACGTCCAGCTTTTGCTGCCACAGCAAAGGTGCCAGCGGGGAAAAGTAATGCTGGTTCTCACTGCCTCCTGGAACCCTTTCAAATGCCACAGACAATTTGGCCTTCTCTGCTTTCCTGCGGACTCCATCCTCAAAAGCACCTGTTTTCGCTTTCGGCAGCCTCCGGAGCAAAAAAGACAAACGTCCAGCTTTTGCTGCCACAGCAAAGGTGCCAGCGGGGAAAAGTAATGCTGGTTCTCACTGCCTCCTGGAACTCTTTCAAATGCCACAGACAATTTGGCCCTCTCTGCTTTCCTGTGGACTCCATCCTCAAAAGCACCTGTTTTCGCTTTCGGCAGCCTCCGGAGCAAAAAAGACAAACGTCCAGCTTTTGCTGCCACAGCAAAGGTGCCAGCGGGGAAAAGTAATGCTGGTTCTCACTGCCTCCTGGAACCCTTTCAAATGCCCCAGACAATTTGGCCCTCTCTGCTTTCCTGCGGACTCCATCCTCAAAAGCACCTGTTTTCGCTTTCGGCAGCCTCCGGAGCAAAAAAGACAAACGTCCAGCTTTTGCTGCCACAGCAAAGGTGCCAGCGGGGAAAAGTAATGCTGGTTCTCACTGCCTCCTGGAACCTCTTCAAATGCCCCAGACAATTTGGCCCTCTCTGCTTTCCTGCGGACTCCATCCTCAAAAGCAC
The DNA here is from genome assembly GCF_965231255.1 of Vanellus vanellus. Classification (NCBI taxonomy): domain Eukaryota; kingdom Metazoa; phylum Chordata; class Aves; order Charadriiformes; family Charadriidae; genus Vanellus; species Vanellus vanellus. The sequence goes on from NW_028127314.1 coordinate 2,672, forward strand.
CTGTTTTCGCTTTCAGGAACCTCCGGAGCAAAAAAGACAAACGTCCAGCTTTTGCTGCCACAGCAAAGGTGCCAGCGGGGAAAAGTAATGCTGGTTCTCACTGCCTCCTGGAACCCTTTCAAATGCCACAGACAATTTGGCCCTCTCTGGTTTCCTGCAGACTCCATACTCAAAAGAACCTATTTTTGCTTTCGGCGCCCTCCGGAGCAAAAAAGACAAACGTCCAGCTTTTGCTGCCACAGCAAAGGTGCCAGCAGGGAAAAGTAATGCTGGTTCTCACTGCCTCCTGGAACTCTTTCAAATGCCACAGACAATTTGGCCCTCTCTGCTTTCCTGCGGACTCCATCCTCAAAAGCACCTGTTTTCGCTTTCGGCAACCTCCGGAGCAAAAAAGACAAACGTCCAGCTTTTGCTGCCACAGCAAAGGTGCCAGCGGGGAAAAGTAATGCTGGTTCTCACTGCCTCCTGGAACCCTTTCAAATGCCCCAGACAATTTGGCCCTCTCTGCTTTCCTGCGGACTCCATCCTCAAAAGCACCTGTTTTCGCTTTCGGCAGCCTCCGGAGCAAAAAAGACAAACGTCCAGCTTTTGCTGCCACAGCAAAGGTGCCAGCGGGGAAAAGTGATGCTGGTTCTCACTGCCTCCTGGAACCCTTTCAAATGCCACAGACAATTTGGCCCTCTCTGCTTTCCTGCGGACTCCATCCTCAAAAGCACCTATTTTCGCTTTCGGCAGCCTCCGGAGCAAAAAAGACAAACGTCCAGCTTTTGCTGCCACAGCAAAGGTGCCAGCGGGGAAAAGTAATGCTGGTTCTCACTGCCTCCTGGAACCCTTTCAAATGCCCCAGACAATTTGGCCCTCTCTGCTTTCCGGCGGACTCCATCCTCAAAAGCACCTGTTTTCGCTTTCGGCAGCGTCCGGAGCAAAAAAGACAAACGTCCAGCTTTTGCTGCCACAGCAAAGGTGCCAGCGGGGAAAAGTAATGCTGGTTCTCACTGCCTCCTGGAACTCTTTCAAATGCCACAGACAATTTGGCCCTCTCTGCTTTCCTGTGGACTCCATCCTCAAAAGCACCTGTTTTCGCTTTCGGCAGCCTCCGGAGCAAAAAAGACAAACGTCCAGCTTTTGCTGCCACAGCAAAGGTGCCAGCGGGGAAAAGTAATGCTGGTTCTCACTGCCTCCTGGAACCTCTTCAAATGCCCCAGACAATTTGGCCCTCTCTGCTTTCCTGCGGACTCCATCCTCAAAAGCACCTGTTTTCGCTTTCAGGAACCTCCGGAGCAAAAAAGACAAACGTCCAGCTTTTGCTGCCACAGCAAAGGTGCCAGCGGGGAAAAGTAATGCTGGTTCTCACTGCCTCCTGGAACCCTTTCAAATGCCACAGACAATTTGGCCCTCTCTGCTTTCCTGCGGACTCCATCCTCAAAAGAACCTATTTTCCCTTTCGGCGCCCTCCGGTGGTAAAAAGACAAACGTCCAGCTTTTGCTGCCACGGCAAAGGTGCCAGCGGGGAAAAGTAATGCTGGTTCTCACTGCCTCCTGGAACCCTTTCAAATGCCCCAGACAATTTGGCCCTCTCTGCTTTCCTGCGGACTCCATCCTCAAAAGCACCTGTTTTCGCTTTCGGCAGCCTCCGGAGCAAAAAAGACAAACGTCCAGCTTTTGCTGCCACAGCAAAGGTGCCAGCGGGGAAAAGTAATGCTGGTTCTCACTGCCTCCTGGAACCCTTTCAAATGCCACAGACAATTTGGCCCTCTCTGCTTTCCTGTGGACTCCATCCTCAAAAGCACCTGTTTTCGCTTTCGGCAGCCTCCGGAGCAAAAAAGACAAACGTCCAGCTTTTGCTGCCACAGCAAAGGTGCCAGCGGGGAAAAGTAATGCTGGTTCTCACTGCCTCCTGGAACCCTTTCAAATGCCCCAGACAATTTGGCCCTCTCTGCTTTCCTGCGGACTCCATCCTCAAAAGCGCCTTTTTTCACTTTCGGCGCCCTCCGGTGGTAAAAAGACAAACGTCCAGCTTTTGCTGCCACAGCAAAGGTGCCAGCGGGGAAAAGTGATGCTGGTTCTCACTGCCTCCTGGAACCCTTTCAAATGCCACAGACAATTTGGCCCTCTCTGCTTTCCTGCGGACTCCATCCTCAAAAGCACCTGTTTTCGCTTTCGGCAGCCTCCGGAGCAAAAAAGACAAACGTCCAGCTTTTGCTGCCACAGCAAAGGTGCCAGCGGGGAAAAGTAATGCTGGTTCTCACTGCCTCCTGGAACCCTTTCAAATGCCACAGACAATTTGGCCCTCTCTGCTTTCCTGCGGACTCCATCCTCAAAAGCACCTGTTTTCGCTTTCGGCAGCGTCCGGAGCAAAAAAGACAAACGTCCAGCTTTTGCTGCCACAGCAAAGGTGCCAGCGGGGAAAAGTAATGCTGGTTCTCACTGCCTCCTGGAACTCTTTCAAATGCCACAGACAATTTGGCCCTCTCTGCTTTCCTGTGGACTCCATCCTCAAAAGCACCTGTTTTCGCTTTCGGCAGCCTCCGGAGCAAAAAAGACAAACGTCCAGCTTTTGCTGCCACAGCAAAGGTGCCAGCGGGGAAAAGTAATGCTGGTTCTCACTGCCTCCTGGAACCCTTTCAAATGCCCCAGACAATTTGGCCCTCTCTGCTTTCCTGCGGACTCCATCCTCAAAAGCACCTGTTTTCGCTTTCGGCAGCCTCCGGAGCAAAAAAGACAAACGTCCAGCTTTTGCTGCCACAGCAAAGGTGCCAGCGGGGAAAAGTAATGCTGGTTCTCACTGCCTCCTGGAACCTCTTCAAATGCCCCAGACAATTTGGCCCTCTCTGCTTTCCTGCGGACTCCATCCTCAAAAGCACCTGTTTTCGCTTTCAGGAACCTCCGGAGCAAAAAAGACAAACGTCCAGCTTTTGCTGCCACAGCAAAGGTGCCAGCAGGGAAAAGTAATGCTGGTTCTCACTGCCTCCTGGAACCCTTTCAAATGCCCCAGACAATTTGGCCCTCTCTGCTTTCCTGCGGACTCCATCCTCAAAAGCACCTGTTTTCGCTTTCGGCAGCGTCCGGAGCAAAAAAGACAAACGTCCAGCTTTTGCTGCCACAGCAAAGGTGCCAGCGGGGAAAAGTAATGCTGGTTCTCACTGCCTCCTGGAACTCTTTCAAATGCCACAGACAATTTGGCCCTCTCTGCTTTCCTGTGGACTCCATCCTCAAAAGCACCTGTTTTCGCTTTCGGCAGCCTCCGGAGCAAAAAAGACAAACGTCCAGCTTTTGCTGCCACAGCAAAGGTGCCAGCGGGGAAAAGTAATGCTGGTTCTCACTGCCTCCTGGAACCCTTTCAAATGCCCCAGACAATTTGGCCCTCTCTGCTTTCCTGCGGACTCCATCCTCAAAAGCACCTGTTTTCGCTTTCGGCAGCCTCCGGAGCAAAAAAGACAAACGTCCAGCTTTTGCTGCCACAGCAAAGGTGCCAGCGGGGAAAAGTAATGCTGGTTCTCACTGCCTCCTGGAACCTCTTCAAATGCCCCAGACAATTTGGCCCTCTCTGCTTTCCTGCGGACTCCATCCTCAAAAGCACCTGTTTTCGCTTTCAGGAACCTCCGGAGCAAAAAAGACAAACGTCCAGCTTTTGCTGCCACAGCAAAGGTGCCAGCGGGGAAAAGTAATGCTGGTTCTCACTGCCTCCTGGAACCCTTTCAAATGCCACAGACAATTTGGCCCTCTCTGCTTTCCTGCGGACTCCATCCTCAAAAGAACCTATTTTCCCTTTCGGCGCCCTCCGGTGGTAAAAAGACAAACGTCCAGCTTTTGCTGCCACGGCAAAGGTGCCAGCGGGGAAAAGTAATGCTGGTTCTCACTGCCTCCTGGAACCCTTTCAAATGCCACAGACAATTTGGCCCTCTCTGCTTTCCTGCGGACTCCATCCTCAAAAGCACCTGTTTTCGCTTTCGGCAGCCTCCGGAGCAAAAAAGACAAACGTCCAGCTTTTGCTGCCACAGCAAAGGTGCCAGCGGGGAAAAGTAATGCTGGTTCTCACTGCCTCCTGGAACCCTTTCAAATGCCCCAGACAATTTAGCCCTCTCTGCTATCCTGCGGACTCCATCCTCAAAAGCGCCTTTTTTCACTTTCGGCGCCCTCCGGTGGTAAAAAGACAAACGTCCAGCTTTTGCTGCCACAGCAAAGGTGCCAGCGGGGAAAAGTGATGCTGGTTCTCACTGCCTCCTGGAACCCTTTCAAATGCCACAGACAATTTGGCCCTCTCTGCTTTCCTGCGGACTCCATCCTCAAAAGCACCTATTTTCGCTTTCGGCAGCCTCCGGAGCAAAAAAGACAAACGTCCAGCTTTTGCTGCCACAGCAAAGGTGCCAGCGGGGAAAAGTAATGCTGGTTCTCACTGCCTCCTGGAACCCTTTCAAATGCCACAGACAATTTGGCCCTCTCTGCTTTCCTGCGGACTCCATCCTCAAAAGCACCTGTTTTCGCTTTCGGCAGCGTCCGGAGCAAAAAAGACAAACGTCCAGCTTTTGCTGCCACAGCAAAGGTGCCAGCGGGGAAAAGTAATGCTGGTTCTCACTGCCTCCTGGAACTCTTTCAAATGCCACAGACAATTTGGCCCTCTCTGCTTTCCTGTGGACTCCATCCTCAAAAGCACCTGTTTTCGCTTTCGGCAGCCTCCGGAGCAAAAAAGACAAACGTCCAGCTTTTGCTGCCACAGCAAAGGTGCCAGCGGGGAAAAGTAATGCTGGTTCTCACTGCCTCCTGGAACCCTTTCAAATGCCCCAGACAATTTGGCCCTCTCTGCTTTCCTGCGGACTCCATCCTCAAAAGCACCTGTTTTCGCTTTCGGCAGCCTCCGGAGCAAAAAAGACAAACGTCCAGCTTTTGCTGCCACAGCAAAGGTGCCAGCGGGGAAAAGTAATGCTGGTTCTCACTGCCTCCTGGAACCTCTTCAAATGCCCCAGACAATTTGGCCCTCTCTGCTTTCCTGCGGACTCCATCCTCAAAAGCACCTGTTTTCGCTTTCAGGATCCTCCGGAGCAAAAAAGACAAACGTCCAGCTTTTGCTGCCACAGCAAAGGTGCCAGCGGGGAAAAGTAATGCTGGTTCTCACTGCCTCCTGGAACCCTTTCAAATGCCACAGACAATTTGGCCCTCTCTGCTTTCCTGCAGACTCCATCCTCAAAAGAACCTATTTTTGCTTTCGGCGCCCTCCGGAGCAAAAAAGACAAACGTCCAGCTTTTGCTGCCACAGCAAAGGTGCCAGCAGGGAAAAGTAATGCTGGTTCTCACTGCCTCCTGGAACTCTTTCAAATGCCACAGACAATTTGGCCCTCTCTGCTTTCCTGCGGACTCCATCCTCAAAAGCACCTGTTTTCGCTTTCGGCAACCTCCGGAGCAAAAAAGACAAACGTCCAGCTTTTGCTGCCACAGCAAAGGTGCCAGCGGGGAAAAGTAATGCTGGTTCTCACTGCCTCCTGGAACCCTTTCAAATGCCACAGACAATTTGGCCCTCTCTGCTTTCCTGTGGACTCCATCCTCAAAAGCACCTGTTTTCGCTTTCGGCAGCCTCCGGAGCAAAAAAGACAAACGTCCAGCTTTTGCTGCCACAGCAAAGGTGCCAGCGGGGAAAAGTAATGCTGGTTCTCACTGCCTCCTGGAACCCTTTCAAATGCCCCAGACAATTTAGCCCTCTCTGCTTTCCTGCGGACTCTATCCTCAAAAGCGCCTTTTTTCACTTTCGGCGCCCTCCGGTGCTAAAAAGACAAACGTCCAGCTTTTGCTGCCACAGCAAAGGTGCCAGCGGGGAAAAGTGATGCTGGTTCTCACTGCCTCCTGGAACCCTTTCAAATGCCACAGACAATTTGGCCCTCTCTGCTTTCCTGCGGACTCCATCCTCAAAAGCACCTATTTTCGCTTTCGGCAGCCTCCGGAGCAAAAAAGACAAACGTCCAGCTTTTGCTGCCACAGCAAAGGTGCCAGCGGGGAAAAGTAATGCTGGTTCTCACTGCCTCCTGGAACCCTTTCAAATGCCCCAGACAATTTGGCCCTCTCTGCTTTCCTGCGGACTCCATCCTCAAAAGCACCTGTTTTCGCTTTCGGCAGCGTCCGGAGCAAAAAAGACAAACGTCCAGCTTTTGCTGCCACAGCAAAGGTGCCAGCGGGGAAAAGTAATGCTGGTTCTCACTGCCTCCTGGAACCTGTTCAAATGCCCCAGACAATTTGGCCCTCTCTGCTTTCCTGCGGACTCCATCCTCAAAAGCACCTGTTTTCGCTTTCAGCAGCCTCCGGAGCAAAAAAGACAAACGTCCAGCTTTTGCTGCCACAACAAAGGTGCCAGCGGGGAAAAGTAATGCTGGTTCTCACTGCCTCCTGGAACCCTTTCAAATGCCACAGACAATTTGGCCCTCTCTGCTTTCCTGCGGACTCCATCCTCAAAAGAACCTATTTTCCCTTTCGGCGCCCTCCGGAGCAAAAAAGACAAACGTCCAGCTTTTGCTGCCACAGCAAAGGTGCCAGCGGGGAAAAGTAATGCTGGTTCTCACTGCCTCCTGGAACCCTTTCAAATGCCACAGACAATTTGGCCCTCTCTGCTTTCCTGCGGACTCCATCCTCAAAAGCACCTGTTTTCACTTTCGGCAGCCTCCGGAGCAAAAAAGACAAACGTCCAGCTTTTGCTGCCACAGCAAAGGTGCCAGCGGGGAAAAGTAATGCTGGTTCTCACTGCCTCCTGGAACCCTTTCAAATGCCCCAGACAATTTGGCCCTCTCTGCTTTCCTGCGGACTCCATCCTCAAAAGCACCTGTTTTCGCTTTCGGCAGCCTCCGGAGCAAAAAAGACAAACGTCCAGCTTTTGCTGCCACAGCAAAGGTGCCAGCGGGGAAAAGTAATGCTGGTTCTCACTGCCTCCTGGAACCCTTTCAAATGCCACAGACAATTTGGCCCTTTCTGCTTTCCTGCGGACTCCATCCTCAAAAGCAGCTGTTTTCGCTTTCGGCAGCCTCCGGAGCAAAAAAGACAAACGTCCAGCTTTTGCTGCCACAGCAAAGGTGCCAGCGGGGAAAAGTGATGCTGGTTCTCACTGCCTCCTGTAACTCTTTCAAATGCCACAGACAATTTGGCCCTCTCTGCTTTCCTGCGGACTCCATCCTCAAAAGAACCTATTTTTGCTTTCGGCGCCCTCCGGAGCAAAAAAGACAAACGTCCAGCTTTTGCTGCCACAGCAAAGGTACCAGCGGGGAAAAGTAATGCTGGTTCTCACTGCCTCCTGGAACCTCTTCAAATGCCACAGACAATTTGGCCCTCTCTGCTTTCCTGCGGACTCCATCCTCAAAAGCACCTGTTTTCACTTTCGGCAGCCTCCGGAGCAAAAAAGACAAACGTCCAGCTTTTGCTGCCACAGCAAAGGTGCCAGCGGGGAAAAGTAATGCTGGTTCTCACTGCCTCCTGGAACCCTTTCAAATGCCACAGACAATTTGGCCCTCTCTGCTTTCCTGCGGACTCCATCCTCAAAAGCACCTGTTTTCGCTTTCGGCAGCCTCCGGAGCAAAAAAGACAAACGTCCAGCTTTTGCTGCCACAGCAAAGGTGCCAGCGGGGAAAAGTAATGCTGGTTCTCACTGCCTCCTGGAACCCTTTCAAATGCCACAGACAATTTGGCCCTCTCTGCTTTCCTGCGGACTCCATCCTCAAAAGAACCTGTTTTCGCTTTCGGCAGCCTCCGGAGCAAAAAAGACAAACGTCCAGCTTTTGCTGCCACAGCAAAGGTGCCAGCGGGGAAAAGTAATGCTGGTTCTCACTGCCTCCTGGAACCCTTTCAAATGCCACAGACAATTTGGCCCTCTCTGCTTTCCTGCGGACTCCATCCTCAAAAGAACCTGTTTTCGCTTTCGGCAGCCTCCGGAGCAAAAAAGACAAACGTCCAGCTTTTGCTGCCACAGCAAAGGTGCCAGCGGGGAAAAGTAATGCTGGTTCTCACTGCCTCCTGGAACCCTTTCAAATGCCACAGACAATTTGGCCCTCTCTGCTTTCCTGCGGACTCCATCCTCAAAAGAACCTATTTTCCCTTTCGGCGCCCTCCGGAGCAAAAAAGACAAACGTCCAGCTTTTGCTGCCACAGCAAAGGTGCCAGCGGGGAAAAGTAATGCTGGTTCTCACTGCCTCCTGGAACCCTTTCAAATGCCACAGACAATTTGGCCCTCTCTGCTTTCCTGCGGACTCCATCCTCAAAAGCAGCTGTTTTCGCTTTCGGCAGCCTCCGGAGCAAAAAAGACAAACGTCCAGCTTTTGCTGCCACAGCAAAGGTGCCAGCGGGGAAAAGAAATGCTGGTTCTCACTGCCTCCTGGAACCCTTTCAAATGCCACAGACAATTTGGCCCTCTCTGCTTTCCTGCGGACTCCATCCTCAAAAGCAGCTGTTTTCGCTTTCGGCAGCCTCCGGAGCAAAAAAGACAAACGTCCAGCTTTTGCTGCCACAGCAAAGGTGCCAGCGGGGAAAAGTAATGCTGGTTCTCACTGCCTCCTGGAACCCTTTCAAATGCCCCAGACAATTTGGCCCTCTCTGCTTTCCTGCGGACTCCATCCTCAAAAGCAGCTGTTTTTGCTTTCGGCAGCCTCCGGAGCAAAAAAGACAAACGTCCAGCTTTTGCTGCCACAGCAAAGGTACCAGCGGCGAAAAGTAATGCTGGTTCTCACTGCCTCCTGGAACCTCTTCAAATGCCACAGACAATTTGGCCCTCTCTGCTTTCCTGCGGACTCCATCCTCAAAAGCACCTATTTTCGCTTTCGGCAGCCTCCGGAGCAAAAAAGACAAATGTCCAGCTTTTGCTGCCACAGCAAAGGTGCCAGCGGGGAAAAGTAATGCTGGTTCTCACTGCCTCCTGGAACCCTTTCAAATGCCACAGACAATTTGGCCCTCTCTGCTTTCCTGCGGACTCCATCCTCAAAAGCAGCTGTTTTCGCTTTCGGCAGCCTCCGGAGCAAAAAAGACAAACGTCCAGCTTTTGCTGCCACAGCAAAGGTGCCAGCGGGGAAAAGTAATGCTGGTTCTCACTGCCTCCTGGAACCCTTTCAAATGCCACAGACAATTTGGCCCTCTCTGCTTTCCTGCGGACTCCATCCTCAAAAGAACCTGTTTTCGCTTTCGGCAGCCTCCGGAGCAAAAAAGACAAACGTCCAGCTTTTGCTGCCACAGCAAAGGTGCCAGCGGGGAAAAGTAATGCTGGTTCTCACTGCCTCCTGGAACCCTTTCAAATGCCCCAGACAATTTGGCCCTCTCTGCTTTCCTGCGGACTCTATCCTCAAAAGCGCCTTTTTTCACTTTCGGCGCCCTCCGGTGGTAAAAAGACAAACGTCCAGCTTTTGCTGCCGCAGCAAAGGTGCCAGCGGGGAAAAGTAATGCTGGTTCTCACTGCCTCCTGGAACCCTTTCAAATGCCACAGACAATTTGGCCCTCTCTGCTTTCCTGCGGACTCCATCCTCAAAAGCACCTGTTTTCGCTTTCGGCAGCCTCCGGAGCAAAAAAGACAAACGGCCAGCTTTTGCTGCCACAGCAAAGGTGCCAGCGGGGAAAAGTAATGCTGGTTCTCACTGCCTCCTGGAACCCTTTCAAATGCCACAGACAATTTGGCCCTCTCTGCTTTCCTGCGGACTCCATCCTCAAAAGCACCTGTTTTCGCTTTCGGCAACCTCCGGAGCAAAAAAGACAAACGTCCAGCTTTTGCTGCCACAGCAAAGGTGCCAACGGGGAAAAGTAATGCTGGTTCTCACTGCCTCCTGGAACCCTTTCAAATGCCACAGACAATTTGGCCCTCTCTGCTTTCCTGCCGACTCCATCCTCAAAAGCACCTGTTTTCGCTTTTGGCAACCTCCGGAGCAAAAAAGACAAACGTCCAGCTTTTGCTGCCACAGCAAAGGTGCCAGCGGGGAAAAGTAATGCTGGTTCTCACTGCCTCCTGGAACCCTTTCAAATGCCACAGACAATTTGGCCCTCTCTGCTTTCCTGCGGACTCCATCCTAAAAAGCACCTGTTTTCACTTTCGGCAGCCTCCGGAGCAAAAAAGACAAACGTCCAGCTTTTGCTGCCACAGCAAAGGTGCCAGCGGGGAAAAGTAATGCTGGTTCTCACTGCCTCCTGGAACCCTTTCAAATGCCACAGACAATTTGGCCCTCTCTGCTTTCCTGCGGACTCCATCCTCAAAAGCACCTGTTTTCGCTTTCGGCAGCCTCCAGAGCAAAAAAGACAAACGTCCAGCTTTTGCTGCCACAGCAAAGGTGCCAGCGGGGAAAAGTAATGCTGGTTCTCACTGCCTCCTGGAACCCTTTCAAATGCCACAGACAATTTGGCCCTCTCTGCTTTCCTGCGGACTCCATCCTCAAAAGCAGCTGTTTTCGCTTTCGGCAGCCTCCGGAGCAAAAAAGACAAACGTCCAGCTTTTGCTGCCACAGCAAAGGTGCCAGCGGGGAAAAGTAATGCTGGTTCTCACTGCCTCCTGGAACCCTTTCAAATGCCCCAGACAATTTGGCCCTCTCTGCTTTCCTGCAGACTCTATCCTCAAAAGCGCCTTTTTTCACTTTCGGCGCCCTCCGGTGGTAAAAAGACAAACGTCCAGCTTTTGCTGCCGCAGCAAAGGTGCCAGCGGGGAAAAGTAATGCTGGTTCTCACTGCCTCCTGGAACCCTTTCAAATGCCCCAGACAATTTGGCCCTCTCTGCTTTCCTGCGGACTCCATCCTCAAAAGAACCTATTTTCGCTTTCGGCAGGCTCCGGAGCAAAAAAGACAAACGTCCAGCTTTTGCTGCCACAGCAAAGGTGCCAGCGGGGAAAAGTAATGCTCGTTCTCACTGCCTCCTGGAACCCTTTCAAATGCCACAGACAATTTGGCCCTCTCTGCTTTCCTGCGGACTCCATCCTCAAAAGCACCTGTTTTCGCTTTCGGCAGCCTCCGGAGCAAAAAAGACAAACGTCCAGCTTTTGCTGCCACAGCAAAGGTGCCAACGGGGAAAAGTAATGGTGGTTCTCACTGCCTCCTGGAACCCTTTCAAATGCCACAGACAATTTGGCCCTCTCTGCTTTCCTGTGGACTCCATCCTCAAAAGCACCTGTTTTCGCTTTCGGCAGCCTCCGGAGCAAAAAAGACAAACGTCCAGCTTTTGCTGCCACAGCAAAGGTGCCAGCGGGGAAAAGTAATGCTGGTTCTCACTGCCTCCTGGAACCCTTTCAAATGCCCCAGACAATTTGGCCCTCTCTGCTTTCCTGCGGACTCCATCCTCAAAAGCACCTGTTTTCGCTTTCGGCAGCCTCCGGAGCAAAAAAGACAAACGTCCAGCTTTTGCTGCCACAGCAAAGGTGCCAGCGGGGAAAAGTAATGCTGGTTCTCACTGCCTCCTGGAACCCTTTCAAATGCCACAGACAATTTGGCCCTCTCTGCTTTCCTGCGGACTCCATCCTCAAAAGAACCTATTTTCCCTTTCGGCGCCCTCCGGAGCAAAAAAGACAAACGTCCAGCTTTTGCTGCCACAGCAAAGGTGCCAGCGGGGAAAAGTAATGCTGGTTCTCACTGCCTCCTGGAACCCTTTCAAATGCCACAGACAATTTGGCCCTCTCTGCTTTCCTGCGGACTCCATCCTCAAAAGCACCTGTTTTCGCTTTCGGCAGCCTCCGGAGCAAAAAAGACAAACGTCCAGCTTTTGCTGACACAGCAAAGGTGCCAGCGGGGAAAATTAATGCTGGTTATCACTGCCTCCTGGAACCCTTTCAAATGCCCCAGACAATTTGGCCCTCTCTGCTTTCCTGCGGACTCCATCCTCAAAAGCACCTGTTTTCGCTTTCGGCAGCCTCCGGAGCAAAAAAGACAAACGTCCAGCTTTTGCTGCCACAGCAAAGGTGCCAGCGGGGAAAAGTAATGCTGGTTCTCACTGCCTCCTGGAACCCTTTCAAATGCCACAGACAATTTGGCCCTCTCTGCTTTCCTGCGGACTCCATCCTCAAAAGCAGCTTTTTTCGCTTTCGGCAGCCTCCGGAGCAAAAAAGACAAACGTCCAGCTTTTGCTGCCACAGCAAAGGTACCAGCGGCGAAAAGTAATGCTGGTTCTCACTGCCTCCTGGAACCTCTTCAAATGCCACAGACAATTTGGCCCTCTCTGCTTTCCTGCGGACTCCATCCTCAAAAGCACCTGTTTTCACTTTCGGCAGCCTCCGGAGCAAAAAAGACAAATGTCCAGCTTTTGCTGCCACAGCAAAGGTGCCAGCGGGGAAAAGTAATGCTGGTTCTCACTGCCTCCTGGAACCCTTTCAAATGCCACAGACAATTTGGCCCTCTCTGCTTTCCTGCGGACTCCATCCTCAAAAGCACCTGTTTTCGCTTTCGGCAGCCTCCATTGCAAAAAAGACAAACGTCCAGCTTTTGCTGCCACAACAAAGGTGCCAACGGGGAAAAGTAATGCTGGTTCTCACTGCCTCCTGGAACCCTTTCAAATGCCCCAGACAATTTGGCCCTCTCTGCTTTCCTGCGGACTCCATCCTCAAAAGAACCTGTTTTCGCTTTCGGCAGCCTCCGGAGCAAAAAAGACAAACGTCCAGCTTTTGCTGCCACAGGAAAGGTGCCAGCGGGGAAAAGTAATGCTGGTTCTCACTGCCTCCTGGAACCCTTTCAAATGCCCCAGACAATTTGGCCCTCTCTGCTTTCCTGCGGACTCTATCCTCAAAAGCGCCTTTTTTCACTTTCGGCGCCCTCCGGTGGTAAAAAGACAAACGTCCAGCTTTTGCTGCGACAGCAAAGGTGCCAGCGGGGAAAAGTAATGCTGGTTCTCACTGCCTCCTGGAACCCTTTCAAATGCCACAGACAATTTGGCCCTCTCTGCTTTCCTGCGGACTGCATCCTCAAAAGCACCTGTTTTCGCTTTCGGCAGCCTCCGGAGCAAAAAAGACAAACGGCCAGCTTTTGCTGCCACAGCAAAGGTGCCAGCGGGGAAAAGTAATGCTGGTTCTCACTGCCTCCTGGAACCCTTTCAAATGCCACAGACAATTTGGCCCTCTCTGCTTTCCTGCGGACTCCATCCTCTAAAGCACCTGTTTTCGCTTTCGGCAACCTCCGGAGCAAAAAAGACAAACGTCCAGCTTTTGCTGCCACAGCAAAGGTGCCAGCGGGGAAAAGTAATGCTGGTTCTCACTGCCTCCTGGAACCCTTTCAAATGCCACAGACAATTTGGCCCTCTCTGCTTTCCTGCGGACTCCATCCTAAAAAGCACCTGTTTTCACTTTCGGCAGCCTCCGGAGCAAAAAAGACAAACGTCCAGCTTTTGCTGCCACAGCAAAGGTGCCAGCGGGGAAAAGTAATGCTGGTTCTCACTGCCTCCTGGAACCCTTTCAAATGCCACAGACAATTTGGCCCTCTCTGCTTTCCTGCGGACTCCATCCTCAAAAGCACCTGTTTTCGCTTTCGGCAGCCTCCAGAGCAAAAAAGACAAACGTCCAGCTTTTGCTGCCACAGCAAAGGTGCCAGCGGGGAAAAGTAATGCTGGTTCTCACTGCCTCCTGGAACCCTTTCAAATGCCACAGACAATTTGGCCCTCTCTGCTTTCCTGCGGACTCCATCCTCAAAAGAACCTGTTTTCGCTTTCGGCAGCCTCCGGAGCAAAAAAGACAAACGTCCAGCTTTTGCTGCCACAGCAAAGGTGCCAGCGGGGAAAAGTAATGCTGGTTCTCACTGCCTCCTGGAACCCTTTCAAATGCCCCAGACAATTTGGCCCTCTCTGCTTTCCTGCGGACTCTATCCTCAAAAGCGCCTTTTTTCACTTTCGGCGCCCTCCGGTGGTAAAAAGACAAACGTCCAGCTTTTGCTGCCGCAGCAAAGGTGCCAGCGGGGAAAAGTAATGCTGCTTCTCACTGCCTCCTGGAACCCTTTCAAATGCCGCAGACAATTTGGCCCTCTCTGCTTTCCTGCGGACTCCATCCTCAAAAGAACCTATTTTCGCTTTCGGCAGGCTCCGGAGCAAAAAAGACAAACGTCCAGCTTTTGCTGCCACAGCAAAGGTGCCAGCGGGGAAAAGTAATGCTCGTTCTCACTGCCTCCTGGAACCCTTTCAAATGCCACAGACAATTTGGCCCTCTCTGCTTTCCTGCGGACTCCATCCTCAAAAGCACCTGTTTTCGCTTTCGGCAGCCTCCGGAGCAAAAAAGACAAACGTCCAGCTTTTGCTGCCACAGCAAAGGTGCCAACGGGGAAAAGTAATGGTGGTTCTAACTGCCTCCTGGAACCTCTTTAAATGCCTCAGACAATTTGGCCCTCTCTGCTTTCCTGCGGACTCCATCCTCAAAAGCACCTGTTTTCGCTTTCGGCAGCCTCCGGAGCAAAAAAGACAAACGTCCAGCTTTTGCTGCCACAGCAAAGGTGCCAGCGGGGAAAAGTAATGCTGGTTCTCACTGCCTCCTGGAACCCTTTCAAATGCCACAGACAATTTGGCCCTCTCTGCTTTCCTGCGGACTCCATCCTCAAAAGCACCTGTTTTCGCTTTCGGCAGCCTCCGGAGCAAAAAAGACAAACGTCCAGCTTTTGCTGCCACAGCAAAGGTGGCAGCGGGGAAAAGTAATGCTGGTTCTCACTGCCTCCTGGAACCCTTTCAAATGCCACAGACAATTTGGCCCTCTCTGCTTTCCTGCGGACTCCATCCTCAAAAGAACCTATTTTCCCTTTCGGCGCCCTCCGGAGCAAAAAAGACAAACGTCCAGCTTTTGCTGCCACAGCAAAGGTGCCAGCGGAGAAAAGTAATGCTGGTTCTCACTGCCTCCTGGAACCCTTTCAAATGCCACAGACAATTTGGCCCTCTCTGCTTTCCTGCGGACTCCATCCTCAAAAGCACCTGTTTTCGCTTTCGGCAGCCTCCGGAGCAAAAAAGACAAACGTCCAGCTTTTGCTGCCACAGCAAAGGTGCCAGCGGGGAAAAGTAATGCTGGTTCTCACTGCCTCCTGGAACCCTTTCAAATGCCCCAGACAATTTGGCCCTCTCTGCTTTCCTGCGGACTCCATCCTCAAAAGCAGCTGTTTTCGCTTTCGGCAGCCTCCGGAGCAAAAAAGACAAACGTCCAGCTTTTGCTGCCACAGCAAAGGTGCCAGCGGGGAAAAGTAATGCTGGTTCTCACTGCCTCCTGGAACCCTTTCAAATGCCACAGACAATTTGGCCCTCTCTGCTTTCCTGCGGACTCCATCCTCAAAAGCACCTGTTTTCGCTTTCGGCAGCCTCCGGAGCAAAAAAGAAAAACGTCCAGCTTTTGCTGCCACAGCAAAGGTGCCAGCGGGGAAAAGTAATGCTGGTTCTCACTGCCTCCTGGAACCCTTTCAAATGCCACAGACAATTTGGCCCTCTCTGCTTTCCTGCGGACTCCATCCTCAAAAGAACCTATTTTTGCTTTCGGCGCCCTCCGGAGCAAAAAAGACAAACGTCCAGCTTTTGCTGCCACAGCAAAGGTACCAGCGGGGAAAAGTAATGCTGGTTCTCACTGCCTCCTGGAACCTCTTCAAATGCCCCAGACAATTTGGCCCTCTCTGCTTTCCTGCGGACTCCATCCTCAAAAGCACCTGTTTTCACTTTCGGCAGCCTCCGGAGCAAAAAAGACAAACGTCCAGCTTTTGCTGCCACAGCAAAGGTGCCAGCGGGGAAAAGTAATGCTGGTTCTCACTGCCTCCTGGAACCCTTTCAAATGCCACAGACAATTTGGCCCTCTCTGCTTTCCTGCGGACTCCATCCTCAAAAGCACCTGTTTTCGCTTTCGGCAGCCTCCATTGCAAAAAATACAAACGTCCAGCTTTTGCTGCCACAGCAAAGGTGCCAGCGGGGAAAAGTAATGCTGGTTCTCACTGCCTCCTGGAACCCTTTCAAATGCCACAGACAATTTGGCCCTCTCTGCTTTCCTGCGGACTCCATCCTCAAAAGAACCTATTTTCCCTTTCGGCGCCCTCCGGAGCAAAAAAGACATCGTCCAGCTTTTGCTGCCACAGCAAAGGTGCCAGCGGGGAAAAGTAATGCTGGTTCTCACTGCCTCCTGGAACCCTTTCAAATGCCACAGACAATTTGGCCCTCTCTGCTTTCCTGCGGACTCCATCCTCAAAAGCACCTGTTTTCGCTTTCGGCAGGCTCCGGAGCAAAAAAGACAAACGGCCAGCTTTTGCTGCCACAGCAAAGGTGCCAGCGGGGAAAAGTAATGCTGGTTCTCACTGCCTCCTGGAACCCTTTCAAATGCCACAGACAATTTGGCCCTCTCTGCTTTCCTGCGGACTCTATATTCAAAAGCGCCTTTTTTCACTTTCGGCGCCCTCCGGTGGTAAAAAGACAAACGTCCAGCTTTTGCTGCCACAGCAAAGGTGCCAGCGGGGAAAAGTAATGCTGGTTCTCACTGCCTCCTGGAACTCTTTCAAATGCCCCAGACAATTTGGCCCTCTCTGCTTTCCTGCGGACTCCATCCTCAAAAGCACCTGTTTTCGCTTTCGGCAGCCTCCGGAGCAAAAAAGACAAACGTCCAGCTTTTGCTGCTACAGCAAAGGTGCCAGCGGGGAAAAGTAATGCTGGTTCTCACTGCCTCCTGGAACCCTTTCAAATGCCACAGACAATTTGGCGCTCTCTGCTTTCCTGCGGACTCCATCCTCAAAAGCACCTGTTTTCGCTTTCGGCAGCCTCCGGAGCAAAAAAGACAAACGTCCAGCTTTTGCTGCCACAGCAAAGGTGCCAGCGGGGAAAAGTAATGCTCGTTCTCACTGCCTCCTGGAACCCTTTCAAATGCCACAGACAATTTGGCCCTCTCTGCTTTCCTGCGGACTCCATCCTCAAAAGAACCTATTTTCGCTTTTGGCAACCTCCGGAGCAAAAAAGACAAACGTCCAGCTTTTGCTGCCACAGCAAAGGTGCCAGCGGGGAAAAGTAATGCTGGTTCTCACTGCCTCCTGGAACCCTTTCAAATGCCACAGACAATTTGGCCCTCTCTGCTTTCCTGCGGACTCCATCCTCAAAAGCACCTGTTTTTCGCTTTTGGCAACCTCCGGAGCAAAAAAGACAAACGTCCAGCTTTTGCTGCCACAGCAAAGGTGCCAGCGGGGAAAAGTAATGCTGGTTCTCACTGCCTCCTGGAACCCTTTCAAATGCCACAGACAATTTGGCCCTCTCTGCTTTCCTGCGGACTCCATCCTCAAAAGAACCTGTTTTCGCTTTCGGCAGCCTCCGGAGCAAAAAAGACAAACGTCCAGCTTTTGCTGCCACAGCAAAGGTGCCAACGGGGAAAAGTAATGGTGGTTCTCACTGCCTCCTGGAACCCTTTCAAATGCCCCAGACAATTTGGCCCTCTCTGCTTTCCTGTGGACTCCATCCTCAAAAGCACCTGTTTTCGCTTTCGGCAGCCTCCGGAGCAAAAAAGACAAACGTCCAGCTTTTGCTGCTACAGCAAAGGTGCCAGCGGGGAAAAGTAATGCTGGTTCTCACTGCCTCCTGGAACCTCTTCAAATGCCTCAGACAATTTGGCCCTCTCTGCTTTCCTGCGGACTCCATCCTCAAAAGCACCTGTTTTCGCTTTCGGCAGCCTCCGGAGCAAAAAAGACAAACGTCCAGCTTTTGCTGCCACAGCAAAGGTGCCAGCGGGGAAAAGTAATGCTGGTTCTCACTGCCTCCTGGAACCCTTTCAAATGCCACAGACAATTTGGCCCTCTCTGCTTTCCTGCGGACTCCATCCTCAAAAGCACCTGTTTTCGCTTTCGGCAGCCTCCGGAGCAAAAAAGACAAACGTCCAGCTTTTGCTGCCACAGCAAAGGTGCCAGCGGGGAAAAGTAATGCTGGTTCTCACTGCCTCCTGGAACCCTTTCAAATGCCCCAGACAATTTGGCCCTCTCTGCTTTCCTGCGGACTCCATCCTCAAAAGAACCTATTTTCCCTTTCGGCGCCCTCCGGAGCAAAAAAGACAAACGTCCAGCTTTTGCTGCCACAGCAAAGGTGCCAGCGGGGAAAAGTAATGCTCGTTCTCACTGCCTCCTGGAACCCTTTCAAATGCCACAGACAATTTGGCCCTCTCTGCTTTCCTGCGGACTCCATCCTCAAAAGCACCTATTTTCGCTTTCGGCAGCCTCCGGAGCAAAAAAGACAAACGTCCAGCTTTTGCTGCTACAGCAAAGGTGCCAGCGGGGAAAAGTAATGCTGGTTCTCACTGCCTCCTGGAACCCTTTCAAATGCCACAGACAATTTGGCGCTCTCTGCTTTCCTGCGGACTCCATCCTCAAAAGCACCTGTTTTCGCTTTCGGCAGCCTCCGGAGCAAAAAAGACAAACGTCCAGCTTTTGCTGCCACAGCAAAGGTGCCAGCGGGGAAAAGTAATGCTCGTTCTCACTGCCTCCTGGAACCCTTTCAAATGCCACAGACAATTTGGCCCTCTCTGCTTTCCTGCGGACTCCATCCTCAAAAGAACCTATTTTCGCTTTCGGCAGCCTCCGGAGCAAAAAAGACAAACGTCCAGCTTTTGCTGCCACAGCAAAGGTGCCAGCGGGGAAAAGTAATGCTGGTTCTCACTGCCTCCTGGAACCCTTTCAAATGCCACAGACAATTTGGCCCTCTCTGCTTTCCTGCGGACTCCATCCTCAAAAGCACCTGTTTTCGCTTTTGGCAACCTCCGGAGCAAAAAAGACAAACGTCCAGCTTTTGCTGCCACAGCAAAGGTGCCAGCGGGGAAAAGTAATGCTGGTTCTCACTGCCTCCTGGAACCCTTTCAAATGCCACAGACAATTTGGCCCTCTCTGCTTTCCTGCGGACTCCATCCTCAAAAGAACCTGTTTTCGCTTTCGGCAGCCTCCGGAGCAAAAAAGACAAACGTCCAGCTTTTGCTGCCACAGCAAAGGTGCCAACGGGGAAAAGTAATGGTGGTTCTCACTGCCTCCTGGAACCCTTTCAAATGCCCCAGACATTTTGGCCCTCTCTGCTTTCCTGCGGACTCCATCCTCAAAAGCACCTGTTTTCGCTTTCGGCAACCTCCGGAGCAAAAAAGACAAACGTCCAGCTTTTGCTGCCACAGCAAAGGTGCCAGCGGGGAAAAGTAATGCTGGTTCTCACTGCCTCCTGGAACCTCTTCAAATGCCTCAGACAATTTGGCCCTCTCTGCTTTCCTGCGGACTCCATCCTCAAAAGCACCTGTTTTCGCTTTCGGCAGCCTCCGGAGCAAAAAAGACAAACGTCCAGCTTTTGCTGCCACAGCAAAGGTGCCAGCGGGGAAAAGTAATGCTGGTTCTCACTGCCTCCTGGAACCCTTTCAAATGCCACAGACAATTTGGCCCTCTCTGCTTTCCTGCGGACTCCATCCTCAAAAGCACCTGTTTTCGCTTTCGGCAGCCTCCGGAGCAAAAAAGACAAACGTCCAGCTTTTGCTGCCACAGCAAAGGTGCCAGCGGGGAAAAGTAATGCTGGTTCTCACTGCCTCCTGGAACCCTTTCAAATGCCCCAGACAATTTGGCCCTCTCTGCTTTCCTGCGGACTCCATCCTCAAAAGAACCTATTTTCCCTTTCGGCGCCCTCCGGAGCAAAAAAGACAAACGTCCAGCTTTTGCTGCCACAGCAAAGGTGCCAGCGGGGAAAAGTAATGCTCGTTCTCACTGCCTCCTGGAACCCTTTCAAATGCCCCAGACAATTTGGCCCTCTCTGCTTTCCTGCGGACTCCATCCTCAAAAGCACCTGTTTTCGCTTTCGGCAGCCTCCATTGCAAAAAAGACAAACGTCCAGCTTTTGCTGCCACAGCAAAGGTGCCAGCTGGGAAAAGTAATGCTGGTTCTCACTGCCTCCTGGAACCCTTTCAAATGCCACAGACAATTTGGCCCTCTCTGCTTTCCTGCGGACTCCATCCTCAAAAGAACCTATTTTCCCTTTCGGCGCCCTCCGGAGCAAAAAAGACAAACGTCCAGCTTTTGCTGCCACAGCAAAGGTGCCAGCGGGGAAAAGTAATGCTGGTTCTCACTGCCTCCTGGAACCCTTTCAAATGCCACAGACAATTTGGCCCTCTCTGCTTTCCTGCGGACTCCATCCTCAAAAGCACCTGTTTTCGCTTTCGGCAGCCTCCGGAGCAAAAAAGACAAACGTCCAGCTTTTGCTGCCACAGCAAAGGTGCCAGCGGGGAAAAGTAATGCTGGTTCTCACTGCCTCCTGGAACTCTTTCAAATGCCACAGACAATTTGGCCCTCTCTGCTTTCCTGCGGACTCCATCCTCAAAAGCGCCTTTTTTCACTTTCGGCGCCCTCCGGTGGTAAAAAGACAAACGTCCAGCTTTTGCTGCCACAGCAAAGGTGCCAGCGGGGAAAAGTAATGCTGGTTCTCACTGCCTCCTGGAACTCTTTCAAATGCCACAGACAATTTGGCCCTCTCTGCTTTCCTGCGGACTCCATCCTCAAAAGCACCTATTTTCGATTTCGGCAGCCTCCGGAGCAAAAAAGACAAACGTCCAGCTTTTGCTGCTACAGCAAAGGTGCCAGCGGGGAAAAGTAATGCTGGTTCTCACTGCCTCCTGGAACCCTTTCAAATGCCACAGACAATTTGGCCCTCTCTGCTTTCCTGTGGACTCCATCCTCAAAAGCACCTGTTTTCGCTTTCGGCAGCCTCCGGAGCAAAAAAGACAAACGTCCAGCTTTTGCTGCCACAGCAAAGGTGCCAGCGGGGAAAAGTAATGCTGGTTCTCACTGCCTCCTGGAACCCTTTCAAATGCCACAGACAATTTGGCCCTCTCTGCTTTCCTGCGGACTCCATCCTCAAAAGAACCTATTTTCGCTTTCGGCAGCCTCCGGAGAAAAAAAGAAAAACGTCCAGCTTTTGCTGCCACAGCAAAGGTGCCAGCGGGGAAAAGTAATGCTGGTTCTCACTGCCTCCTGGAACCCTTTCAAATGCCACAGACAATTTGGCCCTCTCTGCTTTCCTGCGGACTCCATCCTCAAAAGAACCTATTTTTGCTTTCGGCGCCCTCCGGAGCAAAAAAGACAAACGTCCAGCTTTTGCTGCCACAGCAAAGGTACCAGCGGGGAAAAGTAATGCTGGTTCTCACTGCCTCCTGGAACCTCTTCAAATGCCACAGACAATTTGGCCCTCTCTGCTTTCCTGCGGACTCCATCCTCAAAAGCACCTGTTTTCACTTTCGGCAGCCTCCGGAGCAAAAAAGACAAACGTCCAGCTTTTGCTGCCACAGCAAAGGTGCCAGCGGGGAAAAGTAATGCTGGTTCTCACTGCCTCCTGGAACCCTTTCAAATGCCACAGACAATTTGGCCCTCTCTGCTTTCCTGCGGACTCCATCCTCAAAAGCACCTGTTTTCGCTTTCGGCAGCCTCCATTGCAAAAAAGACAAACGTCCAGCTTTTGCTGCCACAGCAAAGGTGCCAGCGGGGAAAAGTAATGCTGGTTCTCACTGCCTCCTGGAACCCTTTCAAATGCCCCAGACAATTTGGCCCTCTCTGCTTTCCTGCGGACTCCATCCTCAAAAGCACCTGTTTTCGCTTTCGGCAGCCTCCGGAGCAAAAAAGACAAACGTCCAGCTTTTGCTGCCACAGCAAAGGTGCCAGCGGGGAAAAGTAATGCTGGTTCTCACTGCCTCCTGGAACCCTTTCAAATGCCACAGACAATTTGGCCCTCTCTGCTTTCCTGCGGACTCCATCCTCAAAAGCACCTGTTTTCGCTTTCGGCAGCCTCCGGAGCAAAAAAGACAAACGTCCAGCTTTTGCTGCCACAGCAAAGGTGCCAGCGGGGAAAAGTAATGCTGGTTCTCACTGACTCCTGGAACCCTTTCAAATGCCCCAGACAATTTGGCCCTCTCTGCTTTCCTGTGGACTCCATCCTCAAAAGCACCTGTTTTCGCTTTCGGCAGCCTCCGGAGCAAAAAAGACAAACGTCCAGCTTTTGCTGCCACAGCAAAGGTGCCAGCGGGGAAAAGTAATGCTGGTTCTCACTGCCTCCTGGAACCCTTTCAAATGCCACAGACAATTTGGCCCTCTCTGCTTTCCTGCGGACTCTATCCTCAAAAGCGCCTTTTTTCACTTTCGGCGCCCTCCGGTGGTAAAAAGACAAACGTCCAGCTTTTGCTGCCACAGCAAAGGTGCCAGCGGGGAAAAGTAATGCTGGTTCTCACTGCCTCCTGGAACTCTTTCAAATGCCACAGACAATTTGGCCCTCTCTGCTTTCCTGCGGACTCCATCCTCAAAAGCACCTATTTTCGATTTCGGCAGCCTCCGGAGCAAAAAAGACAAACGTCCAGCTTTTGCTGCTACAGCAAAGGTGCCAGCAGGGAAAAGTAATGCTGGTTCTCACTGCCTCCTGGAACCCTTTCAAATGCCACAGACAATTTGGCCCTCTCTGCTTTCCTGTGGACTCCATCCTCAAAAGCACCTGTTTTCGCTTTCGGCAGCCTCCGGAGCAAAAAAGACAAACGTCCAGCTTTTGCTGCCACAGCAAAGGTGCCAGCGGGGAAAAGTAATGCTGGTTCTCACTGGCTCCTGGAACCCTTTCAAATGCCACAGACAATTTGGCCCTCTCTGCTTTCCTGCGGACTCCATCCTCAAAAGAACCTATTTTCGCTTTCGGCAGCCTCCGGAGAAAAAAAGAAAAACGTCCAGCTTTTGCTGCCACAGCAAAGGTGCCAGCGGGGAAAAGTAATGCTGGTTCTCACTGCCTCCTGGAACCCTTTCAAATGCCACAGACAATTTGGCCCTCTCTGCTTTCCTGCGGACTCCATCCTCAAAAGCACCTGTTTTCGCTTTTGGCAACCTCCGGAGCAAAAAAGACAAACGTCCAGCTTTTGCTGCCACAGCAAAGGTGCCAGCGGGGAAAAGTAATGCTGGTTCTCACTGCCTCCTGGAACCCTTTCAAATGCCACAGACAATTTGGCCCTCTCTGCTTTCCTGCGGACTCCATCCTCAAAAGAACCTGTTTTCGCTTTCGGCAGCCTCCGGAGCAAAAAAGACAAACGTCCAGCTTTTGCTGCCACAGCAAAGGTGCCAACGGGGAAAAGTAATGGTGGTTCTCACTGCCTCCTGGAACCCTTTCAAATGCCCCAGACAATTTGGCCCTCTCTGCTTTCCTGTGGACTCCATCCTCAAAAGCACCTGTTTTCGCTTTCGGCAGCCTCCGGAGCAAAAAAGACAAACGTCCAGCTTTTGCTGCTACAGCAAAGGTGCCAGCGGGGAAAAGTAATGCTGGTTCTCACTGACTCCTGGAACCCTTTCAAATGCCCCAGACAATTTGGCCCTCTCTGCTTTCCTGTGGACTCCATCCTCAAAAGCACCTGTTTTCGCTTTCGGCAGCCTCCGGAGCAAAAAAGACAAACGTCCAGCTTTTGCTGCCACAGCAAAGGTGCCAGCGGGGAAAAGTAATGCTGGTTCTCACTGCCTCCTGGAACCCTTTCAAATGCCACAGACAATTTGGCCCTCTCTGCTTTCCTGCGGACTCTATCCTCAAAAGCGCCTTTTTTCACTTTCGGCGCCCTCCGGTGGTAAAAAGACAAACGTCCAGCTTTTGCTGCCACAGCAAAGGTGCCAGCGGGGAAAAGTAATGCTGGTTCTCACTGCCTCCTGGAACTCTTTCAAATGCCACAGACAATTTGGCCCTCTCTGCTTTCCTGCGGACTCCATCCTCAAAAGCACCTATTTTCGATTTCGGCAGCCTCCGGAACAAAAAAGACAAACGTCCAGCTTTTGCTGCTACAGCAAAGGTGCCAGCGGGGAAAAGTAATGCTGGTTCTCACTGCCTCCTGGAACCCTTTCAAATGCCACAGACAATTTGGCCCTCTCTGCTTTCCTGTGGACTCCATCCTCAAAAGCACCTGTTTTCGCTTTCGGCAGCCTCCGGAGCAAAAAAGACAAACGTCCAGCTTTTGCTGCCACAGCAAAGGTGCCAGCGGGGAAAAGTAATGCTGGTTCTCACTGCCTCCTGGAACCCTTTCAAATGCCACAGACAATTTGGCCCTCTCTGCTTTCCTGCGGACTCCATCCTCAAAAGAACCTATTTTCGCTTTCGGCAGCCTCCGGAGAAAAAAAGAAAAACGTCCAGCTTTTGCTGCCACAGCAAAGGTGCCAGCGGGGAAAAGTAATGCTGGTTCTCACTGCCTCCTGGAACCCTTTCAAATGCCACAGACAATTTGGCCCTCTCTGCTTTCCTGCGGACTCCATCCTCAAAAGCAGCTGTTTTCGCTTTCGGCAGCCTCCGGAGCAAAAAAGACAAACGTCCAGCTTTTGCTGCCACAGCAAAGGTGCCAGCGGGGAAAAGTAATTCTGGTTCTCACTGCCTCCTGGAACCCTTTCAAATGCCACAGACAATTTGGCCCTCTCTGCTTTGCTGCGGACTCCATCCTCAAAAGCACCTGTTTTCGCTTTCGGCAGCCTCCGGAGCAAAAAAGAAAAACGTCCAGCTTTTGCTGCCACAGCAAAGGTGCCAGCGGGGAAAAGTAATGCTGGTTCTCACTGCCTCCTGGAACCCTTTCAAATGCCACAGACAATTTGGCCCTCTCTGCTTTCCTGCGGACTCCATCCTCAAAAGAACCTATTTTTGCTTTCGGCGCCCTCCGGAGCAAAAAAGACAAACGTCCAGCTTTTGCTGCCACAGCAAAGGTACCAGCGGGGAAAAGTAATGCTGGTTCTCACTGCCTCCTGGAACCTCTTCAAATGCCACAGACAATTTGGCCCTCTCTGCTTTCCTGCGGACTCCATCCTCAAAAGCACCTGTTTTCACTTTCGGCAGCCTCCGGAGCAAAAAGACAAACGTCCAGCTTTTGCTGCCACAGCAAAGGTGCCAGCGGGGAAAAGTAATGCTGGTTCTCACTGCCTCCTGGAACCCTTTCAAATGCCACAGACAATTTGGCCCTCTCTGCTTTCCTGCGGACTCCATCCTCAAAAGCACCTGTTTTCGCTTTCGGCAGCCTCCATTGCAAAAAAGACAAACGTCCAGCTTTTGCTGCCACAGCAAAGGTGCCAGCTGGGAAAAGTAATGCTGGTTCTCACTGCCTCCTGGAACCCTTTCAAATGCCACAGACAATTTGGCCCTCTCTGCTTTCCTGCGGACTCCATCTTCAAAAGAACCTATTTTCCCTTTCGGCGCCCTCCGGAGCAAAAAAGACAAACGTCCAGCTTTTGCTGCCACAGCAAAGCTGCCAGCGGGGAAAAGTAATGCTGGTTCTCACTGCCTCCTGGAACCCTTTCAAATGCCCCAGACAATTTGGCCCTCTCTGCTTTCCTGCGGACTCCATCCTCAAAAGCACCTGTTTTCGCTTTCGGCAGCCTCCGGAGCAAAAAAGACAAACGTCCAGCTTTTGCTGCCACAGCAAAGGTGCCAGCGGGGAAAAGTAATGCTGGTTCTCACTGCCTCCTGGAACCCTTTCAAATGCCACAGACAATTTGGCCCTCTCTGCTTTCCTGCGGACTCCATCCTCAAAAGCACCTGTTTTCGCTTTCGGCAGCCTCCGGAGCAAAAAAGACAAACGTCCAGCTTTTGCTGCCACAGCAAAGGTGCCAGCGGGGAAAAGTAATGCTGGTTCTCACTGACTCCTGGAACCCTTTCAAATGCCCCAGACAATTTGGCCCTCTCTGCTTTCCTGTGGACTCCATCCTCAAAAGCACCTGTTTTCGCTTTCGGCAGCCTCCGGAGCAAAAAAGACAAACGTCCAGCTTTTGCTGCCACAGCAAAGGTGCCAGCGGGGAAAAGTAATGCTGGTTCTCACTGCCTCCTGGAACCCTTTCAAATGCCACAGACAATTTGGCCCTCTCTGCTTTCCTGCGGACTCTATCCTCAAAAGCGCCTTTTTTCACTTTCGGCGCCCTCCGGTGGTAAAAAGACAAACGTCCAGCTTTTGCTGCCACAGCAAAGGTGCCAGCGGGGAAAAGTAATGCTGGTTCTCACTGCCTCCTGGAACTCTTTCAAATGCCACAGACAATTTGGCCCTCTCTGCTTTCCTGCGGACTCCATCCTCAAAAGCACCTATTTTCGATTTCGGCAGCCTCCGGAGCAAAAAAGACAAACGTCCAGCTTTTGCTGCTACAGCAAAGGTGCCAGCGGGGAAAAGTAATGCTGGTTCTCACTGCCTCCTGGAACCCTTTCAAATGCCACAGACAATTTGGCCCTCTCTGCTTTCCTGTGGACTCCATCCTCAAAAGCACCTGTTTTCGCTTTCGGCAGCCTCCGGAGCAAAAAAGACAAACGTCCAGCTTTTGCTGCCACAGCAAAGGTGCCAGCGGGGAAAAGTAATGCTGGTTCTCACTGCCTCCTGGAACCCTTTCAAATGCCACAGACAATTTGGCCCTCTCTGCTTTCCTGCGGACTCCATCCTCAAAAGAACCTATTTTCGCTTTCGGCAGCCTCCGGAGAAAAAAAGAAAAACGTCCAGCTTTTGCTGCCACAGCAAAGGTGCCAGCGGGGAAAAGTAATGCTGGTTCTCACTGCCTCCTGGAACCCTTTCAAATGCCACAGACAATTTGGCCCTCTCTGCTTTCCTGCGGACTCCATCCTCAAAAGCACCTGTTTTCGCTTTTGGCAACCTCCGGAGCAAAAAAGACAAACGTCCAGCTTTTGCTGCCACAGCAAAGGTGCCAGCGGGGAAAAGTAATGCTGGTTCTCACTGCCTCCTGGAACCCTTTCAAATGCCACAGACAATTTGGCCCTCTCTGCTTTCCTGCGGACTCCATCCTCAAAAGAACCTGTTTTCGCTTTCGGCAGCCTCCGGAGCAAAAAAGACAAACGTCCAGCTTTTGCTGCCACAGCAAAGGTGCCAACGGGGAAAAGTAATGGTGGTTCTCACTGCCTCCTGGAACCCTTTCAAATGCCCCAGACAATTTGGCCCTCTCTGCTTTCCTGTGGACTCCATCCTCAAAAGCACCTGTTTTCGCTTTCGGCAGCCTCCGGAGCAAAAAAGACAAACGTCCAGCTTTTGCTGCTACAGCAAAGGTGCCAGCGGGGAAAAGTAATGCTGGTTCTCACTGCCTCCTGGAACCTCTTCAAATGCCACAGACAATTTGGCCCTCTCTGCTTTCCTGCGGACTCCATCCTCAAAAGCACCTGTTTTCGCTTTCGGCAGCCTCCGGAGCAAAAAAGACAAACGTCCAGCTTTTGCTGCCACAGCAAAGGTGCCAGCGGGGAAAAGTAATGCTGGTTCTCACTGCCTCCTGGAACCCTTTCAAATGCCCCAGACAATTTGGCCCTCTCTGCTTTCCTGCGGACTCCATCCTCAAAAGCAGCTGTTTTCGCTTTCGGCAGCCTCCGGAGCAAAAAAGACAAACGTCCAGCTTTTGCTGCCACAGCAAAGGTGCCAGCGGGGAAAAGTAATGCTGGTTCTCACTGCCTCCTGGAACCCTTTCAAATGCCACAGACAATTTGGCCCTCTCTGCTTTCCTGCGGACTCCATCCTCAAAAGCACCTGTTTTCGCTTTCGGCAGCCTCCGGAGCAAAAAAGACAAACGTCCAGCTTTTGCTGCCACAGCAAAGGTGCCAGCGGGGAAAAGTAATGCTGGTTCTCACTGCCTCCTGGAACCCTTTCAAATGTCCCAGACAATTTGGCCCTCTATGCTTTCCTGCGGACTCCATCCTCAAAAGCAGCTGTTTTCGCTTTCGGCAGCCTCCGGAGCAAAAAAGACAAACGTCCAGCTTTTGCTGCCACAGCAAAGGTGCCAGCGGGGAAAAGTAATGCTGGTTCTCACTGCCTCCTGGAACCCTTTCAAATGCCACAGACAATTTGGCCCTCTCTGCTTTGCTGCGGACTCCATCCTCAAAAGCACCTGTTTTCGCTTTTGGCAGCCTCCGGAGCAAAAAAGACAAACGTCCAGCTTTTGCTGCCACAGCAAAGGTGCCAGCGGGGAAAAGTAATGCTGGTTCTCACTGCCTCCTGGAACCCTTTCAAATGCCCCAGACAATTTGGCCCTCTCTGCTTTCCTGCGGACTCCATCCTCAAAAGAACCTATTTTTGCTTTCGGCGCCCTCCGGAGCAAAAAAGACAAACGTCCAGCTTTTGCTGCCACAGCAAAGGTACCAGCGGGGAAAAGTAATGCTGGTTCTCACTGCCTCCTGGAACCTCTTCAAATGCCACAGACAATTTGGCCCTCTCTGCTTTCCTGCGGACTCCATCCTCAAAAGCACCTGTTTTCACTTTCGGCAGCCTCCGGAGCAAAAAAGACAAACGTCCAGCTTTTGCTGCCACAGCAAAGGTGCCAGCGGGGAAAAGTAATGCTGGTTCTCACTGCCTCCTGGAACCCTTTCAAATGCCACAGACAATTTGGCCCTCTCTGCTTTCCTGCGGACTCCATCCTCAAAAGCACCTGTTTTCGCTTTCGGCAGCCTCCATTGCAAAAAATACAAACGTCCAGCTATTGCTGCCACAGCAAAGGTGCCAGCGGGGAAAAGTAATGCTGGTTCTCACTGCCTCCTGGAACCCTTTCAAATGCCACAGACAATTTGGCCCTCTCTGCTTTCCTGCGGACTCTATCCTCAAAAGCGCCTTTTTTCACTTTCGGCGCCCTCCGTTGGTAAAAAAAAACGTCCAGCTTTTGCTGCCACAGCAAAGGTGCCAGCGGGGAAAAGTAATGCTGGTTCTCACTGCCTCCTGGAACTCTTTCAAATGCCCCAGACAATTTGGCCCTCTCTGCTTTCCTGCGGACTCCATCCTCAAAAGCACCTGTTTTCGCTTTCAGCAACCTCCGGAGCAAAAAAGACAAACGTCCAGCTTTTGCTGCCACAGCAAAGGTGCCAGCGGGGAAAAGTAATGCTGGTTCTCACTGCCTCCTGGAACCCTTTCAAATGCCACAGACAATTTGGCCCTCTCTGCTTTCCTGCGGACTCCATCCTCAAAAGAACTTATTTTTGCTTTCGGCGCCATCCGGAGCAAAAAAGACAAACGTCCAGCTTTTGCTGCCACAGCAAAGGTGCCAGCGGGGAAAAGTAATGCTGGTTCTCACTGCCTCCTGGAACCCTTTCAAATGCCCCAGACAATTTAGCCCTCTCTGCTTTCCTGCGGACTCTATCCTCAAAAGCGCCTTTTTTCACTTTCGGCGCCCTCCGGTGGTAAAAAGACAAACGTCCAGCTTTTGCTGCCACAGCAAAGGTGCCAGCGGGGAAAAGTGATGCTGGTTCTCACTGCCTCCTGGAACCCTTTCAAATGCCCCAGACAATTTGGCCCTCTCTGCTTTCCTGCGGACTCCATCCTCAAAAGCACCTGTTTTCGCTTTCGGCAGCCTCCGGAGCAAAAAAGACAAACGTCCAGCTTTTGCTGCCACAGCAAAGGTGCCAGCGGGGAAAAGTAATGCTGGTTCTCACTGCCTCCTGGAACCTGTTCAAATGCCCCAGACAATTTGGCCCTCTCTGCTTTCCTGCGGACTCCATCCTCAAAAGCACCTGTTTTCGCTTTCGGCAGCCTCCGGAGCAAAAAAGACAAACGTCCAGCTTTTGCTGCCACAGCAAAGGTGCCAGCGGGGAAAAGTAATGCTGGTTCTCACTGCCTCCTGGAACCCTTTCAAATGCCACAGACAATTTGGCCCTCTCTGCTTTCCTGCGGACTCCATCCTCAAAAGCACCTGTTTTCGCTTTCGGCAGCCTCCGGAGCAAAAAAGACAAACGTCCAGCTTTTGCTGCCACAGCAAAGGTGCCAGCGGGGAAAAGTAATGCTGGTTCTCACTGCCTCCTGGAACCCTTTCAAATGCCACAGACAATTTGGCCCTCTCTGCTTTCCTGCGGACTCCATCCTCAAAAGAACCTATTTTCCCTTTCGGCGCCCTCCGGAGCAAAAAAGACAAACGTCCAGCTTTTGCTGCCACAGCAAAGGTGCCAGCGGGGAAAAGTAATGCTGGTTCTCACTGCCTCCTGGAACCCTTTCAAATGCCCCAGACAATTTGGCCCTCTCTGCTTTCCTGCGGACTCCATCCTCAAAAGCACCTGTTTTCGCTTTCGGCAGCCTCCGGAGCAAAAAAGACAAACGTCCAGCTTTTGCTGCCACAGCAATAGTGCCAGCGGGGAAAAGTAATGCTGGTTCTCACTGCCTCCTGGAACCCTTTCAAATGCCACAGACAATTTGGCCCTCTCTGCTTTCCTGCGGACTCCATCCTCAAAAGCACCTGTTTTCGCTTTCGGCAACCTCCGGAGCAAAAAAGACAAACGTCCAGCTTTTGCTGCCACAGCAAAGGTGCCAGCGGGGAAAAGTAATGCTGGTTCTCACTGCCTCCTGGAACCCTTTCAAATGCCACAGACAATTTGGCCCTCTCTGCTTTGCTGCGGACTCCATCCTCAAAAGCACCTGTTTTCGCTTTCGGCAGCCTCCATTGCAAAAAATACAAACGTCCAGCTTTTGCTGCCACAGCAAAGGTGCCAGCGGGGAAAAGTAATGCTGGTTCTCACTGCCTCCTGGAACCCTTTCAAATGCCACAGACAATTTGGCCCTCTCTGCTTTCCTGCGGACTCCATCCTCAAAAGAACCTATTTTTGCTTTCGGCGCCCTCCGGAGCAAAAAAGACAAACGTCCAGCTTTTGCTGCCACAGCAAAGGTACCAGCGGGGAAAAGTAATGCTGGTTCTCACTGCCTCCTGGAACCTCTTCAAATGCCACAGACAATTTGGCCCTCTCTGCTTTCCTGCGGACTCCATCCTCAAAAGCACCTGTTTTCACTTTCGGCAGCCTCCGGAGCAAAAAAGACAAACGTCCAGCTTTTGCTGCCACAGCAAAGGTGCCAGCGGGGAAAAGTAATGCTGGTTCTCACTGCCTCCTGGAACCCTTTCAAATGCCACAGACAATTTGGCCCTCTCTGCTTTCCTGCGGACTCCATCCTCAAAAGCACCTGTTTTCGCTTTCGGCAGCCTCCATTGCAAAAAATACAAACGTCCAGCTTTTGCTGCCACAGCAAAGGTGCCAGCGGGGAAAAGTAATGCTGTTTCTCACTGCCTCCTGGAACCCTTTCAAATGCCACAGACAATTTGGCCCTCTCTGCTTTCCTGCGGACTCCATCCTCAAAAGAACCTATTTTCCCTTTCGGCGCCCTCCGGAGCAAAAAAGACAAACGTCCAGCTTTTGCTGCCACAGCAAAGGTGCCAGCGGGGAAAAGTAATGCTGGTTCTCACTGCCTCCTGGAACCCTTTCAAATGCCACAGACAATTTGGCCCTCTCTGCTTTCCTGCGGACTCCATCCTCAAAAGCACCTGTTTTCGCTTTCGGCAGCCTCCGGAGCAAAAAAGACAAACGTCCAGCTTTTGCTGCCACAGCAAAGGTGCCAGCGGGGAAAAGTAATGCTGGTTCTCACTGCCTCCTGGAACCCTTTCAAATGCCCCAGACAATTTGGCCCTCTCTGCTTTCCTGTGGACTCCATCCTCAAAAGCACCTGTTTTCGCTTTCGGCAGCCTCCGGAGCAAAAAAGACAAACGTCCAGCTTTTGCTGCCACAGCAAAGGTGCCAGCGGGGAAAAGTAATGCTGGTTCTCACTGCCTCCTGGAACCCTTTCAAATGCCACAGACAATTTGGCCCTCTCTGCTTTCCTGCGGACTCTATCCTCAAAAGCGCCTTTTTTCACTTTCGGCGCCCTCCGGTGGTAAAAAAAAAAGTCCAGCTTTTGCTGCCACAGCAAAGGTGCCAGCGGGGAAAAGTAATGCTGGTTCTCACTGCCTCCTGGAACTCTTTCAAATGCCACAGACAATTTGGCCCTCTCTGCTTTCCTGCGGACTCCATCCTCAAAAGCACCTGTTTTCGCTGTCGACAGCCTCCGGAGCAAAAAAGACAAACGTCCAGCTTTTGCTGCCACAGCAAAGGTGCCAGCGGGGAAAAGTAATGCTGGTTCTCACTGCCTCCTGGAACCCTTTCAAATGCCACAGACAATTTGGCCCTCTCTGCTTTCCTGTGGACTCCATCCTCAAAAGCACCTGTTTTCGCTTTCGGCAGCCTCCGGAGCAAAAAAGACAAACGGCCAGCTTTTGCTGCCACAGCAAAGGTGCCAGCGGGGAAAAGTAATGCTGGTTCTCACTGCCTCCTGGAACCCTTTCAAATGCCCCAGACAATTTGGCCCTCTCTGCTTTCCTGCGGACTCCATCCTCAAAAGCACCTGTTTTCGCTTTCGGCAGCCTCCGGAGCAAAAAAGACAAACGTCCAGCTTTTGCTGCCACAGCAAAGGTGCCAGCGGGGAAAAGTAATGCTGGTTCTCACTGCCTCCTGGAACCTCTTCAAATGCCCCAGACAATTTGGCCCTCTCTGCTTTCCTGCGGACTCCATCCTCAAAAGCACCTGTTTTCGCTTTCAGCAACCTCCGGAGCAAAAAAGACAAACGTCCAGCTTTTGCTGCCACAGCAAAGGTGCCAGCGGGGAAAAGAAATGCTGGTTCTCACTGCCTCCTGGAACCCTTTCAAATGCCACAGACAATTTGGCCCTCTCTGCTTTCCTGCGGACTCCATCCTCAAAAGAACTTATTTTTGCTTTCGGCGCCATCCGGAGCAAAAAAGACAAACGTCCAGCTTTTGCTGCCACAGCAAAGGTGCCAGCAGGGAAAAGTAATGCTGGTTCTCACTGCCTCCTGGAACTCCTTCAAATGCCACAGACAATTTGGCCCTCTCTGCTTTCCTGTGGACTCCATCCTCAAAAGCACCTGTTTTCGCTTTCGGCAACCTCCGGAGCAAAAAAGACAAACGTCCAGCTTTTGCTGCCACAGCAAAGGTGCCAGCGGGGAAAAGTAATGCTGGTTCTCACTGCCTCCTGGAACCCTTTCAAATGCCCCAGACAATTTAGCCCTCTCTGCTTTCCTGCGGACTCTATCCTCAAAAGCGCCTTTTTTCACTTTCGGCGCCCTCCGGTGGTAAAAAGACAAACGTCCAGCTTTTGCTGCCACAGCAAAGGTGCCAGCGGGGAAAAGTGATGCTGGTTCTCACTGCCTCCTGGAACCCTTTCAAATGCCCCAGACAATTTGGCCCTCTCTGCTTTCCTGCGGACTCCATCCTCAAAAGCACCTGTTTTCGCTTTCGGCAGCCTCCGGAGCAAAAAAGACAAACGTCCAGCTTTTGCTGCCACAGCAAAGGTGCCAGCGGGGAAAAGTAATGCTGGTTCTCACTGCCTCCTGGAACCTGTTCAAATGCCCCAGACAATTTGGCCCTCTCTGCTTTCCTGCGGACTCCATCCTCAAAAGCACCTGTTTTCGCTTTCGGCAGCCTCCGGAGCAAAAAAGACAAACGTCCAGCTTTTGCTGCCACAACAAAGGTGCCAGCGGGGAAAAGTAATGCTGGTTCTCACTGCCTCCTGGAACCCTTTCAAATGCCCCAGACAATTTGGCCCTCTCTGCTTTCCTGCGGACTCCATCCTCAAAAGCACCTGTTTTCGCTTTCGGCAGCCTCCGGAGCAAAAAAGACAAACGTCCAGCTTTTGCTGCCACAGCAAAGGTGCCAGCGGGGAAAAGTAATGCTGGTTCTCACTGCCTCCTGGAACCCTTTCAAATGCCACAGACAATTTGGCCCTCTCTGCTTTCCTGCGGACTCCATCCTCAAAAGCACCTATTTTCCCTTTCGGCGCCCTCCGGAGCAAAAAAGACAAACGTCCAGCTTTTGCTGCCACAGCAAAGGTGCCAGCGGGGAAAAGTAATGCTGGTTCTCACTGCCTCCTGGAACCCTTTCAAATGCCACAGACAATTTGGCCCTCTCTGCTTTCCTGCGGACTCCATCCTCAAAAGCACCTGTTTTCGCTTTCGGCAGCCTCCGGAGCAAAAAAGACAAACGTCCAGCTTTTGCTGCCACAGCAATAGTGCCAGCGGGGAAAAGTAATGCTGGTTCTCACTGCCTCCTGGAACCCTTTCAAATGCCACAGACAATTTGGCCCTCTCTGCTTTCCTGCGGACTCCATCCTCAAAAGCAGCTGTTTTCGCTTTCGGCAGCCTCCGGAGCAAAAAAGACAAACGTCCAGCTTTTGCTGCCACAGCAAAGGTGCCAGCGGGGAAAAGTAATGCTGGTTCTCACTGCCTCCTGGAACCCTTTCAAATGCCACAGACAATTTGGCCCTTTCTGCTTTGCTGCGGACTCCATCCTCAAAAGCACCTGTTTTCGCTTTCGGCAGCCTCCGGAGCAAAAAAGACAAACGTCCAGCTTTTGCTGCCACAGCAAAGGTGCCAGCGGGGAAAAGTGATGCTGGTTCTCACTGCCTCCTGGAACTCTTTCAAATGCCACAGACAATTTGGCCCTCTCTGCTTTCCTGCGGACTCCATCCTCAAAAGAACCTATTTTTGCTTTCGGCGCCCTCCGGAGTAAAAAAGACAAACGTCCAGCTTTTGCTGCCACAGCAAAGGTACCAGCGGGGAAAAGTAATGCTGGTTCTCACTGCCTCCTGGAACCTCTTCAAATGCCACAGACAATTTGGCCCTCTCTGCTTTCCTGCGGACTCCATCCTCAAAAGCACCTGTGTTCACTTTCGGCAGCCTCCGGAGCAAAAAAGACAAACGTCCAGCTTTTGCTGCCACAGCAAAGGTGCCAGCGGGGAAAAGTAATGCTCGTTCTCACTGCCTCCTGGAACCCTTTCAAATGCCACAGACAATTTGGCCCTCTCTGCTTTCCTGCGGACTCCATCCTCAAAAGAACCTATTTTCCCTTTCGGCGCCCTCCGGAGCAAAAAAGACAAACGTCCAGCTTTTGCTGCCACAGCAAAGGTGCCAGCGGGGAAAAGTAATGCTGGTTCTCACTGCCTCCTGGAACCCTTTCAAATGCCCCAGACAATTTGGCCCTCTCTGCTTTCCTGCGGACTCCATCCTCAAAAGCAGCTGTTTTCGCTTTCGGCAGCCTCCGGAGCAAAAAAGACAAACGTCCAGCTTTTGCTGCCACAGCAAAGGTGCCAGCGGGGAAAAGTAATGCTGGTTCTCACTGCCTCCTGGAACCCTTTCAAATGCCACAGACAATTTGGCCCTCTCTGCTTTCCTGCGGACTCCATCCTCAAAAGAACCTATTTTCCCTTTCGGCGCCCTCCGGAGCAAAAAAGACAAACGTCCAGCTTTTGCTGCCACAGCAAAGGTGCCAGCGGGGAAAAGTAATGCTGGTTCTCACTGCCTCCTGGAACCCTTTCAAATGCCAGAGACAATTTGGCCCTCTCTGCTTTCCTGCGGACTCCATCCTCAAAAGCACCTGTTTTCGCTTTTGGCAGCCTCCGGAGCAAAAAAGACAAACGTCCAGCTTTTGCTGCCACAGCAAAGGTGCCAGCGGGGAAAAGTAATGCTGGTTCTCACTGCCTCCTGGAACCCTTTCAAATGCCACAGACAATTTGGCCCTCTCTGCTTTCCTGCGGACTCCATCCTCAAAAGCACCTGTTTTCGCTTTCGGCAGCCTCCGGAGCAAAAAAGACAAACGTCCAGCTTTTGCTGCCACAGCAAAGGTGCCAGCGGGGAAAAGTAATGCTGGTTCTCACTGCCTCCTGGAACCCTTTCAAATGCCACAGACAATTTGGCCCTCTCTGCTTTCCTGCGGACTCCATCCTCAAAAGAACCTATTTTCCCTTTCGGCGCCCTCCGGAGCAAAAAAGACAAACGTCCAGCTTTTGCTGCCACAGCAAAGGTGCCAGCGGGGAAAAGTAATGCTGGTTCTCACTGCCTCCTGGAACCCTTTCAAATGCCACAGACAATTTGGCCCTCTCTGCTTTCCTGCGGACTCCATCCTCAAAAGCACCTGTTTTCGCTTTCGGCAGCCTCCGGAGCAAAAAAGACAAACGTCCAGCTTTTGCTGCCACAGCAAAGGTGCCAGCGGGGAAAAGTAATGCTGGTTCTCACTGCCTCCTGGAACCCTTTCAAATGCCACAGACAATTTGGCCCTCTCTGCTTTCCTGCGGACTCCATCCTCAAAAGCACCTGTTTTCGCTTTCGGCAGCCTCCGGAGCAAAAAAGACAAACGTCCAGCTTTTGCTGCCACAGCAAAGGTGCCAGCGGGGAAAAGTAATGCTGGTTCTCACTGCCTCCTGGAACCCTTTCAAATGCCCCAGACAATTTGGCCCTTTCTGCTTTCCTGCGGACTCCATCCTCAAAAGAACCTATTTTTGCTTTCGGCGCCCTCGGGAGTAAAAAAGACAAACGTCCAGCTTTTGCTGCCACAGCAAAGGTACCAGCGGGGAAAAGTAATGCTGGTTCTCACTGCCTCCTGGAACCTCTTCAAATGCCACAGACAATTTGGCCCTCTCTGCTTTCCTGCGGACTCCATCCTCAAAAGCACCTGTGTTCACTTTCGGCAGCCTCCGGAGCAAAAAAGACAAACGTCCAGCTTTTGCTGCCACAGCAAAGGTGCCAGCGGGGAAAAGTAATGCTGGTTCTCACTGCCTCCTGGAACCCTTTCAAATGCCACAGACAATTTGGCCCTCTCTGCTTTCCTGCGGACTCCATCCTCAAAAGCACCTGTTTTCGCTTTCGGCAGCCTCCGGAGCAAAAAAGACAAACGTCCAGCTTTTGCTGCCACAGCAAAGGTGCCAGCGGGGAAAAGTAATGCTGGTTCTCACTGCCTCCTGGAACCCTTTCAAATGCCACAGACAATTTGGCCCTCTCTGCTTTCCTGCGGACTCCATCCTCAAAAGAACCTATTTTCCCTTTCGGCGCCCTCCGGAGCAAAAAAGACAAACGTCCAGCTTTTGCTGCCACAGCAAAGGTGCCAGCGGGGAAAAGTAATGCTGGTTCTCACTGCCTCCTGGAACCCTTTCAAATGCCACAGACAATTTGGCCCTCTCTGCTTTCCTGCGGACTCCATCCTCAAAAGCACCTGTTTTCGCTTTCGGCAGCCTCCGGAGCAAAAAATACAAACGTCCAGCTTTTGCTGCCACAGCAAAGGTGCCAGCGGGGAAAAGTAATGCTGGTTCTCACTGCCTCCTGGAACCCTTTCAAATGCCACAGACAATTTGGCCCTCTCTGCTTTCCTGCGGACTCCATCCTCAAAAGCACCTGTTTTCGCTTTCGGCAGCCTCCGGAGCAAAAAAGACAAACGTCCAGCTTTTGCTGCCACAGCAAAGGTGCCAGCGGGGAAAAGTAATGCTGGTTCTCACTGCCTCCTGGAACCCTTTCAAATGCCCCAGACAATTTGGCCCTCTCTGCTTTCCTGCGGACTCCATCCTCAAAAGCACCTGTTTTCGCTTTCGGCAACCTCCGGAGGAAAAAAGACAAACGTCCAGCTTTTGCTGCCACAGCAAAGGTACCAGCGGGGAAAAGTAATGCTGGTTCTCACTGCCTCCTGGAACCTTTTCAAATGCCAAAGACAATTTGGCCCTCTCTGCTTTCCTGCGGACTCCATCCTCAAAAGCACCTGTTTTCACTTTCGGCAGCCTCCGGAGCAAAAAAGACAAACGTCCAGCTTTTGCTGCCACAGCAAAGGTGCCAGCGGGGAAAAGTAATGCTGGTTCTCACTGCCTCCTGGAACCCTTTCAAATGCCACAGACAATTTGGCCCTCTCTGCTTTCCTGCGGACTCCATCCTCAAAAGCACCTGTTTTCGCTTTCGGCAGCCTCCATTGCAAAAAAGACAAACGTCCAGCTTTTGCTGCCACAGCAAAGGTGCCAGCGGGGAAAAGTAATGCTGGTTCTCACTGCCTCCTGGAACCCTTTCAAATGCCACAGACAATTTGGCCCTCTCTGCTTTCCTGCGGACTCCATCCTCAAAAGAACCTGTTTTCGCTTTCGGCAGCCTCCGGAGCAAAAAAGACAAACGTCCAGCTTTTGCTGCCACAGCAAAGTGCCAGCGGGGAAAAGTAATGCTGGTTCTCACTGCCTCCTGGAACCCTTTCAAATGCCACAGACAATTTGGCCCTCTCTGCTTTCCTGCGGACTCTATCCTCAAAAGCGCCTTTTTTCACTTTCGGCGCCCTCCGGTGGTAAAAAGACAAACGTCCAGCTTTTGCTGCGACAGCAAAGGTGCCAGCGGGGAAAAGTAATGCTGGTTCTCACTGCCTCCTGGAACCCTTTCAAATGCCACAGACAATTTGGCCCTCTCTGCTTTCCTGCGGACTCCATCCTCAAAAGCACCTGTTTTCGCTTTCGGCAGCCTCCGGAGCAAAATAGACAAACGTCCAGCTTTTGCTGCCACAGCAAAGGTGCCAGCGGGGAAAAGTAATGCTCGTTCTCACTGCCTCCTGGAACCCTTTCAAATGCCACAGACAATTTGGCCCTCTCTGCTTTCCTGCGGACTCCATCCTCAAAAGCACCTGTTTTCGCTTTCGGCAACCTCCGGAGCAAAAAAGACAAACGTCCAGCTTTTGCTGCCACAGCAAAGGTGCCAGCGGGGAAAAGTAATGCTGGTTCTCACTGCCTCCTGGAACCCTTTCAAATGCCCCAGACAATTTGGCCCTCTCTGCTTTCCTGCGGACTCCATCCTCAAAAGCACCTGTTTTCGCTTTCGGCAGCCTCCGGAGCAAAAAAGACAAACGTCCAGCTTTTGCTGCCACAGCAAAGGTGCCAGCGGGGAAAAGTAATGCTGGTTCTCACTGCCTCCTGGAACCCTTTCAAATGCCCCAGACAATTTGGCCCTCTCTGCTTTCCTGCGGACTCCATCCTCAAAAGCACCTGTTTTCGCTTTCGGCAGCCTCCGGAGGAAAAAAGACAAACGTCCAGCTTTTGCTGCCACAGCAAAGGTACCAGCGGGGAAAAGTAATGCTGGTTCTCACTGCCTCCTGGAACCTCTTCAAATGCCAAAGACAATTTGGCCCTCTCTGCTTTCCTGCGGACTCCATCCTCAAAAGCACCTGTTTTCACTTTCGGCAGCCTCCGGAGCAAAAAAGACAAACGTCCAGCTTTTGCTGCCACAGCAAAGGTGCCAGCGGGGAAAAGTAATGCTGGTTCTCACTGCCTCCTGGAACCCTTTCAAATGCCACAGACAATTTGGCCCTCTCTGCTTTCCTGCGGACTCCATCCTCAAAAGCACCTGTTTTCGCTTTCGGCAGCCTCCATTGCAAAAAAGACAAACGTCCAGCTTTTGCTGCCACAGCAAAGGTGCCAGCGGGGAAAAGTAATGCTCGTTCTCACTGCCTCCTGGAACCCTTTCAAATGCCACAGACAATTTGGCCCTCTCTGCTTTCCTGCGGACTCCATCCTCAAAAGCACCTGTTTTCGCTTTCGGCAACCTCCGGAGCAAAAAAGACAAACGTCCAGCTTTTGCTGCCACAGCAAAGGTGCCAGCGGGGAAAAGTAATGCTGGTTCTCACTGCCTCCTGGAACCCTTTCAAATGCCCCAGACAATTTGGCCCTCTCTGCTTTCCTGCGGACTCCATCCTCAAAAGCACCTGTTTTCGCTTTCGGCAGCCTCCGGAGCAAAAAAGACAAACGTCCAGCTTTTGCTGCCACAGCAAAGGTGCCAGCGGGGAAAAGTAATGCTGGTTCTCACTGCCTCCTGGAACCCTTTCAAATGCCCCAGACAATTTGGCCCTCTCTGCTTTCCTGCGGACTCCATCCTCAAAAGCACCTGTTTTCGCTTTCGGCAGCCTCCGGAGGAAAAAAGACAAACGTCCAGCTTTTGCTGCCACAGCAAAGGTACCAGCGGGGAAAAGTAATGCTGGTTCTCACTGCCTCCTGGAACCTCTTCAAATGCCAAAGACAATTTGGCCCTCTCTGCTTTCCTGCGGACTCCATCCTCAAAAGCACCTGTTTTCACTTTCGGCAGCCTCCGGAGCAAAAAAGACAAACGTCCAGCTTTTGCTGCCACAGCAAAGGTGCCAGCGGGGAAAAGTAATGCTGGTTCTCACTGCCTCCTGGAACCCTTTCAAATGCCACAGACAATTTGGCCCTCTCTGCTTTCCTGCGGACTCCATCCTCAAAAGCACCTGTTTTCGCTTTCGGCAGCCTCCATTGCAAAAAAGACAAACGTCCAGCTTTTGCTGCCACAGCAAAGGTACCAGCGGGGAAAAGTAATGCTGGTTCTCACTGCCTCCTGGAACCTCTTCAAATGCCACAGACAATTTGGCCCTCTCTGCTTTCCTGCGGACTCCATCCTCAAAAGCACCTGTGTTCACTTTCGGCAGCCTCCGGAGCAAAAAAGACAAACGTCCAGCTTTTGCTGCCACAGCAAAGGTGCCAGCGGGGAAAAGTAATGCTCGTTCTCACTGCCTCCTGGAACCCTTTCAAATGCCACAGACAATTTGGCCCTCTCTGCTTTCCTGCGGACTCCATCCTCAAAAGCACCTGTTTTCGCTTTCGGCAGCCTCCATTGCAAAAAAGACAAACGTCCAGCTTTTGCTGCCACAGCAAAGGTGCCAGCGGGGAAAAGTAATGCTGGTTCTCACTGCCTCCTGGAACCCTTTCAAATGCCCCAGACAATTTGGCCCTCTCTGCTTTCCTGCGGACTCCATCCTCAAAAGCAGCTGTTTTCGCTTTCGGCAGCCTCCGGAGCAAAAAAGACAAACGTCCAGCTTTTGCTGCCACAGCAAAGGTGCCAGCGGGGAAAAGTAATGCTGGTTCTCACTGCCTCCTGGAACCCTTTCAAATGCCACAGACAATTTGGCCCTCTCTGCTTTCCTGCGGACTCCATCCTCAAAAGAACCTATTTTCCCTTTCGGCGCCCTCCGGAGCAAAAAAGACAAACGTCCAGCTTTTGCTGCCACAGCAAAGGTGCCAGCGGGGAAAAGTAATGCTGGTTCTCACTGCCTCCTGGAACCCTTTCAAATGCCAGAGACAATTTGGCCCTCTCTGCTTTCCTGCGGACTCCATCCTCAAAAGCACCTGTTTTCGCTTTTGGCAGCCTCCGGAGCAAAAAAGACAAACGTCCAGCTTTTGCTGCCACAGCAAAGGTGCCAGCGGGGAAAAGTAATGCTGGTTCTCACTGCCTCCTGGAACCCTTTCAAATGCCACAGACAATTTGGCCCTCTCTGCTTTCCTGCGGACTCCATCCTCAAAAGCACCTGTTTTCGCTTTCGGCAGCCTCCGGAGCAAAAAAGACAAACGTCCAGCTTTTGCTGCCACAGCAAAGGTGCCAGCGGGGAAAAGTAATGCTGGTTCTCACTGCCTCCTGGAACCCTTTCAAATGCCACAGACAATTTGGCCCTCTCTGCTTTCCTGCGGACTCCATCCTCAAAAGAACCTATTTTCCCTTTCGGCGCCCTCCGGAGCAAAAAAGACAAACGTCCAGCTTTTGCTGCCACAGCAAAGGTGCCAGCGGGGAAAAGTAATGCTGGTTCTCACTGCCTCCTGGAACCCTTTCAAATGCCACAGACAATTTGGCCCTCTCTGCTTTCCTGCGGACTCCATCCTCAAAAGCACCTGTTTTCGCTTTCGGCAGCCTCCGGAGCAAAAAAGACAAACGTCCAGCTTTTGCTGCCACAGCAAAGGTGCCAGCGGGGAAAAGTAATGCTGGTTCTCACTGCCTCCTGGAACCCTTTCAAATGCCACAGACAATTTGGCCCTCTCTGCTTTCCTGCGGACTCCATCCTCAAAAGCACCTGTTTTCGCTTTCGGCAGCCTCCGGAGCAAAAAAGACAAACGTCCAGCTTTTGCTGCCACAGCAAAGGTGCCAGCGGGGAAAAGTAATGCTGGTTCTCACTGCCTCCTGGAACCCTTTCAAATGCCCCAGACAATTTGGCCCTTTCTGCTTTCCTGCGGACTCCATCCTCAAAAGAACCTATTTTTGCTTTCGGCGCCCTCGGGAGTAAAAAAGACAAACGTCTAGCTTTTGCTGCCACAGCAAAGGTACCAGCGGGGAAAAGTAATGCTGGTTCTCACTGCCTCCTGGAACCTCTTCAAATGCCACAGACAATTTGGCCCTCTCTGCTTTCCTGCGGACTCCATCCTCAAAAGCACCTGTGTTCACTTTCGGCAGCCTCCGGAGCAAAAAAGACAAACGTCCAGCTTTTGCTGCCACAGCAAAGGTGCCAGCGGGGAAAAGTAATGCTGGTTCTCACTGCCTCCTGGAACCCTTTCAAATGCCACAGACAATTTGGCCCTCTCTGCTTTCCTGCGGACTCCATCCTCAAAAGCACCTGTTTTCGCTTTCGGCAGCCTCCGGAGCAAAAAAGACAAACGTCCAGCTTTTGCTGCCACAGCAAAGGTGCCAGCGGGGAAAAGTAATGCTGGTTCTCACTGCCTCCTGGAACCCTTTCAAATGCCACAGACAATTTGGCCCTCTCTGCTTTCCTGCGGACTCCATCCTCAAAAGCACCTGTTTTCGCTTTCGGCAGCCTCCGGAGCAAAAAATACAAACGTCCAGCTTTTGCTGCCACAGCAAAGGTGCCAGCGGGGAAAAGTAATGCTGGTTCTCACTGCCTCCTGGAACCCTTTCAAATGCCACAGACAATTTGGCCCTCTCTGCTTTCCTGCGGACTCCATCCTCAAAAGCACCTGTTTTCGCTTTCGGCAGCCTCCGGAGCAAAAAAGACAAACGTCCAGCTTTTGCTGCCACAGCAAAGGTGCCAGCGGGGAAAAGTAATGCTGGTTCTCACTG
Organism: Vanellus vanellus; assembly: GCF_965231255.1. Lineage (NCBI taxonomy): Eukaryota > Metazoa > Chordata > Aves > Charadriiformes > Charadriidae > Vanellus > Vanellus vanellus. Next base: position 45,013 of record NW_028127314.1, read on the forward strand.
CCTCCTGGAACCCTTTCAAATGCCCCAGACAATTTGGCCCTCTCTGCTTTCCTGCGGACTCCATCCTCAAAAGCACCTGTTTTCGCTTTCGGCAGCCTCCGGAGGAAAAAAGACAAACGTCCAGCTTTTGCTGCCACAGCAAAGGTACCAGCGGGGAAAAGTAATGCTGGTTCTCACTGCCTCCTGGAACCTCTTCAAATGCCAAAGACAATTTGGCCCTCTCTGCTTTCCTGCGGACTCCATCCTCAAAAGCACCTGTTTTCACTTTCGGCAGCCTCCGGAGCAAAAAAGACAAACGTCCAGCTTTTGCTGCCACAGCAAAGGTGCCAGCGGGGAAAAGTAATGCTGGTTCTCACTGCCTCCTGGAACCCTTTCAAATGCCACAGACAATTTGGCCCTCTCTGCTTTCCTGCGGACTCCATCCTCAAAAGCACCTGTTTTCGCTTTCGGCAGCCTCCATTGCAAAAAAGACAAACGTCCAGCTTTTGCTGCCACAGCAAAGGTGCCAGCGGGGAAAAGTAATGCTGGTTCTCACTGCCTCCTGGAACCCTTTCAAATGCCACAGACAATTTGGCCCTCTCTGCTTTCCTGCGGACTCCATCCTCAAAAGAACCTGTTTTCGCTTTCGGCAGCCTCCGGAGCAAAAAAGACAAACGTCCAGCTTTTGCTGCCACAGCAAAGTGCCAGCGGGGAAAAGTAATGCTGGTTCTCACTGCCTCCTGGAACCCTTTCAAATGCCACAGACAATTTGGCCCTCTCTGCTTTCCTGCGGACTCTATCCTCAAAAGCGCCTTTTTTCACTTTCGGCGCCCTCCGGTGGTAAAAAGACAAACGTCCAGCTTTTGCTGCGACAGCAAAGGTGCCAGCGGGGAAAAGTAATGCTGGTTCTCACTGCCTCCTGGAACCCTTTCAAATGCCACAGACAATTTGGCCCTCTCTGCTTTCCTGCGGACTCCATCCTCAAAAGCACCTGTTTTCGCTTTCGGCAGCCTCCGGAGCAAAATAGACAAACGTCCAGCTTTTGCTGCCACAGCAAAGGTGCCAGCGGGGAAAAGTAATGCTCGTTCTCACTGCCTCCTGGAACCCTTTCAAATGCCACAGACAATTTGGCCCTCTCTGCTTTCCTGCGGACTCCATCCTCAAAAGCACCTGTTTTCGCTTTCGGCAACCTCCGGAGCAAAAAAGACAAACGTCCAGCTTTTGCTGCCACAGCAAAGGTGCCAGCGGGGAAAAGTAATGCTGGTTCTCACTGCCTCCTGGAACCCTTTCAAATGCCCCAGACAATTTGGCCCTCTCTGCTTTCCTGCGGACTCCATCCTCAAAAGCACCTGTTTTCGCTTTCGGCAGCCTCCGGAGCAAAAAAGACAAACGTCCAGCTTTTGCTGCCACAGCAAAGGTGCCAGCGGGGAAAAGTAATGCTGGTTCTCACTGCCTCCTGGAACCCTTTCAAATGCCCCAGACAATTTGGCCCTCTCTGCTTTCCTGCGGACTCCATCCTCAAAAGCACCTGTTTTCGCTTTCGGCAGCCTCCGGAGGAAAAAAGACAAACGTCCAGCTTTTGCTGCCACAGCAAAGGTACCAGCGGGGAAAAGTAATGCTGGTTCTCACTGCCTCCTGGAACCTCTTCAAATGCCAAAGACAATTTGGCCCTCTCTGCTTTCCTGCGGACTCCATCCTCAAAAGCACCTGTTTTCACTTTCGGCAGCCTCCGGAGCAAAAAAGACAAACGTCCAGCTTTTGCTGCCACAGCAAAGGTGCCAGCGGGGAAAAGTAATGCTGGTTCTCACTGCCTCCTGGAACCCTTTCAAATGCCACAGACAATTTGGCCCTCTCTGCTTTCCTGCGGACTCCATCCTCAAAAGCACCTGTTTTCGCTTTCGGCAGCCTCCATTGCAAAAAAGACAAACGTCCAGCTTTTGCTGCCACAGCAAAGGTGCCAGCGGGGAAAAGTAATGCTCGTTCTCACTGCCTCCTGGAACCCTTTCAAATGCCACAGACAATTTGGCCCTCTCTGCTTTCCTGCGGACTCCATCCTCAAAAGCACCTGTTTTCGCTTTCGGCAACCTCCGGAGCAAAAAAGACAAACGTCCAGCTTTTGCTGCCACAGCAAAGGTGCCAGCGGGGAAAAGTAATGCTGGTTCTCACTGCCTCCTGGAACCCTTTCAAATGCCCCAGACAATTTGGCCCTCTCTGCTTTCCTGCGGACTCCATCCTCAAAAGCACCTGTTTTCGCTTTCGGCAGCCTCCGGAGCAAAAAAGACAAACGTCCAGCTTTTGCTGCCACAGCAAAGGTGCCAGCGGGGAAAAGTAATGCTGGTTCTCACTGCCTCCTGGAACCCTTTCAAATGCCCCAGACAATTTGGCCCTCTCTGCTTTCCTGCGGACTCCATCCTCAAAAGCACCTGTTTTCGCTTTCGGCAGCCTCCGGAGGAAAAAAGACAAACGTCCAGCTTTTGCTGCCACAGCAAAGGTACCAGCGGGGAAAAGTAATGCTGGTTCTCACTGCCTCCTGGAACCCTTTCAAATGCCAAAGACAATTTGGCCCTCTCTGCTTTCCTGCGGACTCCATCCTCAAAAGCACCTGTTTTCACTTTCGGCAGCCTCCGGAGCAAAAAAGACAAACGTCCAGCTTTTGCTGCCACAGCAAAGGTGCCAGCGGGGAAAAGTAATGCTGGTTCTCACTGCCTCCTGGAACCCTTTCAAATGCCACAGACAATTTGGCCCTCTCTGCTTTCCTGCGGACTCCATCCTCAAAAGCACCTGTTTTCGCTTTCGGCAGCCTCCATTGCAAAAAAGACAAACGTCCAGCTTTTGCTGCCACAGCAAAGGTGCCAGCGGGGAAAAGTAATGCTGGTTCTCACTGCCTCCTGGAACCCTTTCAAATGCCACAGACAATTTGGCCCTCTCTGCTTTCCTGCGGACTCCATCCTCAAAAGCACCTGTTTTCGCTTTCGGCAGCCTCCGGAGCAAAAAAGACAAACGTCCAGCTTTTGCTGCCACAGCAAAGGTGCCAGCGGGGAAAAGTAATGCTGGTTCTCACTGCCTCCTGGAACCCTTTCAAATGCCCCTGACAATTTGGCCCTCTCTGCTTTCCTGCGGACTCTATCCTCAAAAGCGCCTTTTTTCACTTTCGGCGCCCTCCGGTGGTAAAAAGACAAACGTCCAGCTTTTGCTGCGACAGCAAAGGTGCCAGCGGGGAAAAGTAATGCTGGTTCTCACTGCCTCCTGGAACCCTTTCAAATGCCACAGACAATTTGGTCCTCTCTGCTTTCCTGCGGACTCCATCATCAAAAGCACCTGTTTTCGCTTTCGGCAGCCTCCGGAGCAAAAAAGACAAACGTCCAGCTTTTGCTGCCACAGCAAAGGTGCCAGCGGGGAAAAGTAATGCTGGTTCTCACTGCCTCCTGGAACCCTTTCAAATGCCACAGACAATTTGGCCCTCTCTGCTTTCCTGCGGACTCCATCCTCAAAAGAACCTATTTTCGCTTTCGGCAGCCTCCGGAGCAAAAAAGACAAACGTCCAGCTTTTGCTGCCACAGCAAAGGTGCCAGCGGGGAAAAGTAATGCTCGTTCTCACTGCCTCCTGGAACCCTTTCAAATGCCACAGACAATTTGGCCATCTCTGCTTTCCTGCGGACTCCATCCTCAAAAGCACCTGTTTTCGCTTTCGGCAACCTCCGGAGCAAAAAAGACAAACGTCCAGCTTTTGCTGCCACAGCAAAGGTGCCAGCGGGGAAAAGTGATGCTGGTTCTCACTGCCTCCTGGAACCCTTTCAAATGCCACAGACAATTTGGCCCTCTCTGCTTTCCTGCGGACTCCATCCTCAAAACAACCTATTTTCGCTTTCGGCAGCCTCCGGAGCAAAAAAGACAAACGTCCAGCTTTTGCTGCCACAGCAAAGGTGCCAACGGGGAAAAGTAATGCTGGTTCTCACTGCTTCCTGGAACCCTTTCAAATGCCACAGACAATGTGGCCCTCTCTGCTTTCCTGCGGACTCCATCCTCAAAAGCACCTGTTTTCGCTTTTGGCAACCTCCGGAGCAAAAAAGACAAACGTCCAGCTTTTGCTGCCACAACAAAGGTGCCAGCGGGGAAAAGTAATGCTGGTTCTCACTGCCTCCTGGAACCCTTTCAAATGCCACAGACAATTTGGCCCTCTCTGCTTTCCTGCGGACTCCATCCTCAAAAGCACCTGTTTTCGCTTTCGGCAGCCTCCGGAGCAAAAAAGACAAACGTCCAGCTTTTGCTGCCACAGCAAAGGTGCCAACGGGGAAAAGTAATGGTGGTTCTCACTGCCTCCTGGAACCCTTTCAAATGCCACAGACAATTTGGCCCTCTCTGTTTTCCTGTGGACTCCATCCTCAAAAGCACCTGTTTTCGCTTTCGGCAGCCTCCGGAGCAAAAAAGACAAACGTCCAGCTTTTGCTGCTACAGCAAAGGTGCCAGCGGGGAAAAGTAATGCTGGTTCTCACTGCCTCCTGGAACCCTTTCAAATGCCTCAGACAATTTGGCCCTCTCTGCTTTCCTGCGGACTCCATCCTCAAAAGCACCTGTTTTCGCTTTCGGCAGCGTCCGGAGCAAAAAAGACAAACGTCCAGCATTTGCTGCCACAGCAAAGGTGCCAGCGGGGAAAAGTAATGCTGGTTCTCACTGCCTCCTGGAACCCTTTCAAATGCCACAGACAATTTGGCCCTCTCTGCTTTCCTGCGGACTCCATCCTCAAAAGCACCTGTTTTCGCTTTCGGCAGCCTCCGGAGCAAAAATGACAAACGTCCAGCTTTTGCTGCCACAGCAAAGGTGCCAGCGGGGAAAAGTAATGCTGGTTCTCACTGCCTCCTGGAACCCTTTCAAATGCCACAGACAATTTGGCCCTCTCTGCTTTCCTGCGGACTCTATCCTCAAAAGCGCCTTTTTTCACTTTCGGCGCCCTCCGGTGGTAAAAAGACAAACGTCCAGCTTTTGCTGCCACAGCAAAGGTGCCAGCGGGGAAAAGTAATGCTGGTCCTCACTGCCTCCTGGAACCTCTTTAAATGCCAAAGACAATTTGGCCCTCTCTGCTTTCCTGCGGACTCCATCATCAAAAGCAGCTCTTTTTCGCTTTCGGCAGCCTCCGGTGGTAAAAAGACAAACGTCCAGCTTTTGCTGCGACAGCAAAGGTGCCAGCGGGGAAAAGTAATGCTGGTTCTCACTGCCTCCTGGAACCCTTTCAAATGCCACAGACAATTTGGCCCTCTCTGCTTTCCTGCGGACTCCATCCTCAAAAGCAGCTGTATTCGCTTTCGGCAGCCTCCGGAGCAAAAAAGACAAACGTCCAGCTTTTGCTGCCACAGCAAAGGTGCCAGCGGGGAAAAGTAATGCTGGTTCTCACTGCCTCCTGGAACCCTTTCAAATGCCACAGACAATTTGGCCCTTTCTGCTTTGCTGCGGACTCCATCATCAAAAGCACCTGTTTTCGCTTTCGGCAGCCTCCGGAGCAAAAAAGACAAACGTCCAGCTTTTGCTGCCACAGCAAAGGTGCCAGCGGGGAAAAGTGATGCTGGTTCTCACTGCCTCCTGGAACTCTTTCAAATGCCACAGACAATTTGGCCCTCTCTGCTTTCCTGCGGACTCCATCCTCAAAAGAACCTATTTTTGCTTTCGGCGCCCTCCGGAGTAAAAAAGACAAACGTCCAGCTTTTGCTGCCACAGCAAAGGTGCCAGCGGGGAAAAGTAATGCTGGTTCTCACTGCCTCCTGGAACCCTTTCAAATGCCCCAGACAATTTGGCCCTCTCTGCTTTCCTGCGGACTCCATCCTCAAAAGCACCTGTTTTCGCTTTCGGCAGCCTCCATTGCAAAAAATACAAACGTCCAGCTTTTGCTGCCACAGCAAAGGTGCCAGCGGGGAAAAGTAATGCTGGTTCTCACTGCCTCCTGGAACCCTTTCAAATGCCCCAGACAATTTGGCCCTCTCTGCTTTCCTGCGGACTCCATCCTCAAAAGCAGCTGTTTTCGCTTTCGGCAGCCTCCGGAGCAAAAAAGACAAACGTCCAGCTTTTGCTGCCACAGCAAAGGTGCCAGCGGGGAAAAGTAATGCTGGTTCTCACTGCCTCCTGGAACCCTTTCAAATGCCACAGACAATTTGGCCCTCTCTGCTTTCCTGCGGACTCCATCCTCAAAAGAACCTATTTTCCCTTTCGGCGCCCTCTGGAGCAAAAAAGACAAACGTCCAGCTTTTGCTGCCACAGCAAAGGTGCCAGCGGGGAAAAGTAATGCTGGTTCTCACTGCCTCCTGGAACCCTTTCAAATGCCACAGACAATTTGGCCCTCTCTGCTTTCCTGCGGACTCCATCCTCAAAAGCACCTGTTTTCGCTTTCGGCAGCCTCCGGAGCAAAAAAGACAAACGTCCAGCTTTTGCTGCCACAGCAAAGGTGCCAGCGGGGAAAAGTAATGCTGGTTCTCACTGCCTCCTGGAACCCTTTCAAATGCCACAGACAATTTGGCCCTCTCTGCTTTCCTGCGGACTCCATCCTCAAAAGCACCTGTTTTCGCTTTCGGCAGCCTCCGGAGCAAAAAAGACAAACGTCCAGCTTTTGCTGCCACAACAAAGGTGCCAGCGGGGAAAAGTAATGCTGGTTCTCACTGCCTCCTGGAACCCTTTCAAATGCCCCAGACAATTTGGCCCTCTCTGCTTTCCTGCGGACTCCATCCTCAAAAGCACCTGTTTTCGCTTTCGGCAGCCTCCGGAGGAAAAAAGACAAACGTCCAGCTTTTGCTGCCACAGCAAAGGTACCAGCGGGGAAAAGTAATGCTGGTTCTCACTGCCTCCTGGAACCTCTTCAAATGCCCCAGACAATTTGGCCCTCTCTGCTTTCCTGCGGACTCCATCCTCAAAAGCACCTGTTTTCGCTTTTGGCAGCCTCCGGAGCAAAAAAGACAAACGTCCAGCTTTTGCTGCCACAGCAAAGGTGCCAGCGGGGAAAAGTAATGCTGGTTCTCACTGCCTCCTGGAACCCTTTCAAATGCCACAGACAATTTGGCCCTCTCTGCTTTCCTGCGGACTCCATCCTCAAAAGCACCTGTTTTCGCTTTCGGCAGCCTCCATTGCAAAAAAGACAAACGTCCAGCTTTTGCTGCCACAGCAAAGGTGCCAGCGGGGAAAAGTAATGCTGGTTCTCACTGCCTCCTGGAACCCTTTCAAATGCCACAGACAATTTGGCCCTCTCTGCTTTCCTGCGGACTCCATCCTCAAAAGAACCTGTTTTCGCTTTCGGCAGCCTCCGGTGGTAAAAAGACAAACGTCCAGCTTTTGCTGCGACAGCAAAGGTGCCAGCGGGGAAAAGTAATGCTGGTTCTCACTGCCTCCTGGAACCCTTTCAAATGCCACAGACAATTTGGCCCTCTCTGCTTTCCTGCGGACTCCATCCTCAAAAGCACCTGTTTTCGCTTTCGGCAGCCTCCGGAGCAAAAAAGACAAACGTCCAGCTTTTGCTGCCACAGCAAAGGTGCCAGCGGGGAAAAGTAATGCTCGTTCTCACTGCCTCCTGGAACCCTTTCAAATGCCACAGACAATTTGGCCCTCTCTGCTTTCCTGCGGACTCCATCCTCAAAAGCACCTGTTTTCGCTTTCGGCAACCTCCGGAGCAAAAAAGACAAACGTCCAGCTTTTGCTGCCACAGCAAAGGTGCCAGCGGGGAAAAGTAATGCTGGTTCTCACTGCCTCCTGGAACCCTTTCAAATGCCCCAGACAATTTGGCCCTCTCTGCTTTCCTGCGGACTCCATCCTCAAAAGCACCTGTTTTCGCTTTCGGCAGCCTCCGGAGCAAAAAAGACAAACGTCCAGCTTTTGCTGCCACAGCAAAGGTGCCAGCGGGGAAAAGTAATGCTGGTTCTCACTGCCTCCTGGAACCCTTTCAAATGCCCCAGACAATTTGGCCCTCTCTGCTTTCCTGCGGACTCCATCCTCAAAAGCACCTGTTTTCGCTTTCGGCAGCCTCCGGAGCAAAAAAGACAAACGTCCAGCTTTTGCTGCCACAGTAACGTGCCAGCAGGGAAAAGTAATGCTCGTTCTCACTGCCTCCTGGAACTCCTTCAAATGCCCCAGACAATTTGGCTCTCTCTGCTTTCCTGCGGACTCCATCCTCAAAAGCACCTGTTTTCGCTTTCGGCAGCCTCCGGAGCAAAAAAGACAAACGTCCAGCTTTTGCTGCCACAGCAAAGGTGCCAGCGGGGAAAAGTAATGCTGGTTCTCACTGCCTCCTGGAACCCTTTCAAATGCCACAGACAATTTGGCCCTCTCTGCTTTCCTGCGGACTCCATCCTCAAAAGAACCTATTTTCGCTTTCGGCAGCCTCCGGAGCAAAAAAGACAAACGTCCAGCTTTTGCTGCCACAGCAAAGGTGCCAGCGGGGAAAAGTAATGCTGGTTCTCACTGCCTCCTGGAACCCTTTCAAATGCCACAGACAATTTGGCCCTCTCTGCTTTCCTGCAGACTCCATCCTAAAAAGCACCTGTTTTCAGTTTCGGCGCCCTCCGGAGCAAAAAAGACAAACGTCCAGCTTTTGCTGCCACAGCAAAGGTGCCAGCGGGGAAAAGTAATGCTGGTTCTCACTGCCTCCTGGAACCCTTTCAAATGCCACAGACAATTTGGCCCTCTCTGCTTTCCTGCGGACTCCATCCTCAAAAGCACCTGTTTTCGCTTTCGGCAGCCTCCAGAGCAAAAAAGACAAACGTCCAGCTTTTGCTGCCACAGCAAAGGTGCCAGCGGGGAAAAGTAATGCTGGTTCTCACTGCCTCCTGGAACCCTTTCAAATGCCACAGACAATTTGGCTCTCTCTGCTTTCCTGCGGACTCCATCCTCAAAAGAACCTGTTTTCGCTTTCGGCAGCCTCCGGAGCAAAAAAGACAAACGTCCAGCTTTTGCTGCCACAGCAAAGGTGCCAGCGGGGAAAAGTAATGCTGGTTCTCACTGCCTCCTGGAACCCTTTCAAATGCCACAGACAATTTGGCCCTCTCTGCTTTCCTGCGGACTCTATCCTCAAAAGCGCCTTTTTTCACTTTCGGCGCCCTCCGGTGGTAAAAAGACAAACGTCCAGCTTTTGCTGCGACAGCAAAGGTGCCAGCGGGGAAAAGTAATGCTGGTTCTCACTGCCTCCTGGAACCCTTTCAAATGCCACAGACAATTTGGTCCTCTCTGCTTTCCTGCGGACTCCATCATCAAAAGCACCTGTTTTCGCTTTCGGCAGCCTCCGGAGCAAAAAAGACAAACGTCCAGCTTTTGCTGCCACAGCAAAGGTGCCAGCGGGGAAAAGTAATGCTGGTTCTCACTGCCTCCTGGAACCCTTTCAAATGCCACAGACAATTTGGCCCTCTCTGCTTTCCTGCGGACTCCATCCTCAAAAGAACCTATTTTCGCTTTCGGCAGCCTCCGGAGCAAAAAAGACAAACGTCCAGCTTTTGCTGCCACAGCAAAGGTGCCAGCGGGGAAAAGTAATGCTCGTTCTCACTGCCTCCTGGAACCCTTTCAAATGCCCCAGACAATTTGGCCATCTCTGCTTTCCTGCGGACTCCATCCTCAAAAGCACCTGTTTTCGCTTTCGGCAACCTCCGGAGCAAAAAAGACAAACGTCCAGCTTTTGCTGCCACAGCAAAGGTGCCAGCGGGGAAAAGTGATGCTGGTTCTCACTGCCTCCTGGAACCCTTTCAAATGCCACAGACAATTTGGCCCTCTCTGCTTTCCTGCGGACTCCATCCTCAAAACAACCTATTTTCGCTTTCGGCAGCCTCCGGAGCAAAAAAGACAAACGTCCAGCTTTTGCTGCCACAGCAAAGGTGCCAACGGGGAAAAGTAATGGTGGTTCTCACTGCCTCCTGGAACCCTTTCAAATGCCACAGACAATTTGGCCCTCTCTGTTTTCCTGTGGACTCCATCCTCAAAAGCACCTGTTTTCGCTTTCGGCAGCCTCCGGAGCAAAAAAGACAAACGTCCAGCTTTTGCTGCTACAGCAAAGGTGCCAGCGGGGAAAAGTAATGCTGGTTCTCACTGCCTCCTGGAACCTCTTCAAATGCCTCAGACAATTTGGCCCTCTCTGCTTTCCTGCGGACTCCATCCTCAAAAGCACCTGTTTTTCGTTTTCCGCAGCGTCCGGAGCAAAAAAGACAAACGTCCAGCTTTTGCTGCGACAGCAAAAGTGCCAGCGGGGAAAAGTAATGCTGGTTCTCACTGCCTCCTGGAACCCTTTCAAATGCCACAGACAATTTG